>NC_054536.1:74999819-75299819 GCF_017654505.1 Polyodon spathula
CCCACTAAGACCTGAACAGAATTTCCTACCATATCTAACCTGTTAAAGTAATAACAGTAGTACTGAAAGCTTTTTTAATCAATAGCGCTTTTGTGATCTTCAGGAGCTGTCTGTGACATTACACATTGTGAATTGTGCTTTAGAAAAAAAAAAAAAAAAAACGCTAATACAAAGTAACAACATGTGTATTTTTAACTCATGTTGTGATATCTAGCTGATACTAGGTTTTGGGAAGACTGTTATACGGTCCTCTATAAAGTCTTGTTTTTTGTTTTGCATTAATTAGTTCCTGAATTGAATTGTATCTATAAACCCAGAAAACAAGGATGGAAGTAGAGTGACATTGTGAGCTATACAGTAGGTATTTTAAAAATGTTGTAAAACATGGACTCATTCTGTACAGTAATTACAGTATACACTATGTTTGCTTTTTCCATTTTTTAGCAGGGTTAGTATTTCACTACATTTTGCATGAAGGGGACACCTATTTAAAAAAGGTGATAACAGACCCTGTTCTAAACTGGTGACAGGTACTTTTGAACAGTTGAAAATACCTTGGAAGTTTCTACAGCTGCCCCCGATGAAATATACACTTTCATAAAATGTAATTTGCTTTAAATAATAATAATAATAATAATAATAATAATAATAATAATAATAATAATAATAAAACACAAAACAAACGTGGCCTTTAAGGGGAAGGCGTCTCTGACAGAATACTGAAAAATGAATGGTGGTGTATTGATTGTACACATATTACATGTTTGAATCACTAATGGTTTATAAATATGGCTAGATGCAGGAGGACAAAATATGTGGATGAGAGAATCACAGAACACAATTTGAAGAAGTGGTGTCTAAACAATGACATGGCTTCCTTACAGCATTCCTGCTGGAGATTTCTCCAAGTAGGTTGATTGATTTTTAACATTTTTATTAGAGACTCTTTTAATAACATCATAAAATACCAAACAAAAGTGTAGAAAAACAATTGGTTTTAACACCTGGAATTGTTTAGATCTACAATAGACCAAAGTATTTTAAAGTCAGTATTTTTTATCATTGCTATGACCAGAGATTAAATAAATGTCCCTGCAAAATGATTATTCCAGTTACTTACATAATTAGAATAAAGAGTGACTAATTACCCTCAACAGTCGAGTTTGAACTCGATTTAAGTTTTCTGGAGTATACTCTACTCGCAATCTCAAATTAATCTGAGAACTCTCAAATGTCTAATGAGGCTTTTAATTACATTTTATGACATCGCTATTTACTGGAACTAGACCAAATGTGTTTTATTATTATTGTGTAATTAAGCAAAGTACCAACATATAATGCAAGTACAGTACTGAAGTAATTTTGATTACCTTATATATATATATATATATAGATATATATATATATATATATATATATATATAATATATATATATATATACACACACACACACACACACACACACATATATATATATATATATATATATATATATATATATATATATATTAGCTCAAAGAGCCAGCTGCCCAACGTTTCAATATGCTGTACATATCTTTTTTAGGTCATGGTAGAGACAGCATGTTAAGCACTCTTACATTAAACATGCATTAGAAACGTTACTTTCACATCATAAAACAAACCAAGCATAAATCTAGCCTACTTGTAGAGTATATCAGGGGTGACTGAGAGAACTCCAATTATGCTGTCATTCATAGTTTGTAGCCTATAGTTTTTTTATGTCACTTTTATTCTGTGTTTTGGGGAAAACTACAATACGGATTAATAGTTAATGCATTACTTAAATACTGATCAGCGATTGTTTCATGGCGACATATAGTAGTACAGTAGGCTACTTAACTGTTATTTTTAAATATGGCTAGGCCTTTATGACTAAATGTAACTGTACATTTAAAAAGTGACTGTACTCTGTAGCAACTGTATAGTCTTTTTGAACATCTGCAAACTGCGAGTGTGCAATTATATTATCTGTGTTAATGGTGCAATATAAATCTTTTTTTATATAAACAATTTTTTTTGTTCTTAAAATAAATACATAAATTAAATTAAACACTCAGCATAAACAAATGTATTTAACACATTTTACTTAACGACAATTCTCTAATGAAACTAGAGCTACAATTATAGTTAGATTAGGTTGAAAATTATGCATTCAGTGTGTAGCGTTCATGATGTTACACCATTTTAAAAGTATTCCTATTTATAGACTGTTCCGATTAGAGCTCCCTGGCTGAACTACAGGATGAAAACAAACCTTTAACATGTCATGTTCTCCTGCACTGGTGGAAGCTCTCCTTCCATATACAAGGACCTCATTGTAACAAGTAATACACTTTTGACCATCAGCAGTGTTCCATTACATTTTCCCAGAATACTTATTTCAGAGCTGATTAACACTCACGAGGGCTTAGTTACAATGCACGACACTGAAAAAATTATTTTTTAATATTTTAACATTTTTTAATGTTTTAATACAATAGGGTCCTATATACCTTGTCTTGGCCTTATTTTCCGTTTGTCTGTTAATTTATGCGGACTTGATTTTACAACTCTAATGGGAAAAAAAGAAGATTATGCAAAAAATAGATGTTCTCTTGTTATCTGAGTTCAAGCATTGTTTGCTCCGGGACTCAATGCTGGCAGTGATTTAGGCCTACTGTATCTGTAGCAGCTGCACACAATGATGTACCACTTTATGCACAAACTCTGACAAATAAATGACTCATTTGCAGCTAAAATCCTGTTAAATTTAGCTGCCTTTTTAATGACAGCTCTGCTCACCTGTGACACTGCAAAGTCAAAACTAGTCGGTAGCTTTAACATGGCAAACCTTATTGTTTTTTCAAGATTGTGTCCTCTAAATAGTCAATATTAATCACCAGCTGTGAAATAATATAATGCAACAAAACCAATATATTAAAAAAGACAACAAATACAAATGTAGTACAACTGTCTAAGCAAACTATGTAGTTACATGGAATATAAACATGAATACATGTTTAGTAACACAGCCTACCATTAAAAAAGCAACAAAAAAAGACAGTAAAGAAAATATTGGAAGAGGGGTAAGGAAACATTTTATCAGCTAACAATATCTCAGACTATGCATGCTTTAATTTAGTATATTTCCTGTCTCACAGTTTCCTGAGCTTGGCCTGTTACCAGATGCATAACCTATTATGATGGAAAACCACATGCTACGCTGCACGACAGGCCTGTTAATCGGGAAGATGTTTGGTTTTCAAGAGGGTTACCTGGCTGGTGGAAGCTTGGAGAAAGTTCCCTGGCAACGGCTCTTGCAAGATCAGATTCCTGGCAGGCAGCCTGGGCTGCCTGATCTGCAGCGTCTCCCTTAGCCCTTGCATGTGCGGTTCTAAACAAAGCAGAAACACAGTTTCTTAGAATATAGGTGGTGAGCCATTTTCTATGCTTAAAAACATCAGTCTTAGGCTGATACTCCTGCGTATTACATTGTTCGGTAATCAGGAAGAGGCCTTTGTAAATGCAAAGAATACTATTATACCACTTGGATTTTAAGGCATTATATGGCGTGTGCCACAGTAGCAGTCTTCATAGATTCCCATTAGCAGTAATCTTGGACTACTTTACCTAAAGGAGCATTAGATTGTCCAAGATTAGTGCTAATTAGGGTTAGGTAAATACAAAATAAATAAAAATTGACAAATTAGTACATCAGATTAGGTAACTGTCTGCTCAACTGCTAGAACAATCTGCAGTTTTGAATGGAGTTATTCCAAACTAGACTTGTATCTGCAGTGTTGAGTTACTAGGGCCCAATTTAATTTGCCTTTTAGCTGTGCAACAAATATTTAGAGAAAATATATATATAAACAAATGTGGAGCAGAATTTTATGACACAGGAGAATACAAATAGAAAATAATAATCAATTTAAAATTAATATTGAACTCTCAAATTTTACAATATACAGGGTTACTTAATAAAACCTAACAATGAAATTGGGCAAAGAAAACATTTAGTTTTACACCATTTTTAGAACATAAATAACTGCTCTAGGAACTGTTTGTCTGATTTCATTACTAAGTTGTTTTTTAGAATAGCAGTACTGTAAAAATAGAAATATTGATCCCACTTTCAAACTGCTCTTAATATCTTTGGGGACATTGCAGCAATAGTGTCTGCCGTGATTCTACAGCACATACTCTAGTCCAAATGCTGCCAGAGCAATAGAACTTGAGATGATACCCCACACCAGTTAAGCCACGGAAGGCATTGACAGGGTGTACCTGCTATGACTCCAATCCCCCCTAACTCAGCAAGAAACTGTTAAAAAGCAATGTTGTTTAACACGCGTTTCCATAGGGAAGGAAATAAAACTGAGGAGAGAGAGGGTACTAAAAAAGAAATAAAAAACATTTCCTCAGAAGGGTCAGTGACTCGTGCAATATAAGAGAACAGTACTTTATCTGGGTTACCAATAACTAAAAAGCTTTTTAATTTTTTTTTTACACATGGCCAGGTAAAGTATTACTGAACTGAGCTTGCACTGCAAACTAATGCACAGTTAAATACTTAATTCATATATGTCCTTTGTTTTAGAAGGACATCCCCAATACAACTACCTTAGTGTAACACCACATTAAATAAATAATCAGATATAACTGGGCAATAATCTGCCAGTTTCTCGTCTCTGTAATCCATCTTAAATCATTTCAAAATCAATGCTGTTTGCAGTACTGGTGTTTTATAATCAATTTTAAATATCTAAAGCTAAATCATTGTTTTTATTTTTTTGTTTTGTTTTGTTTTTATAAATTATAGTACAGGTCTGGTGTTAGACAATTGTGCCTGAGGTGTACTCTGTAACATTTAAAAGCTGCATCTTTTGGTGACAGACAAGACGTCAGATTTGACTTTGATAGAGTAATAACTACTGGATAATGTCTAGTTCAGAAACCTCTTTCCACAAAATAGAATTTTTATATTTTTAAATACGTTAATTTATTGGCAAAGTACTATAAAATTGAGCTGTGACCTGCAACAAGGGCTCACACTTTGAGACATCCTGTTTTCTTTTAATAAGTGGCAAATTAGCATAATCTGCTTCATGCTGATGATCTGATACAGCTCTTCTAGAGGTCTGCGTCTCCTGTTACTGTCATTTGTAACCTTTACTTGTTCTCATTAATAACCTGTCCATGATATACATTGAACAGCTCACTAAATGATTGGTTTCTCCATTCTAAAACAGACTGCTAAAATGACTCCAGGACCCGTCTATGTTCAGATCTAATTTTAGTTTTTAAATGTCATCCCCACCAATGAACCCTTTTTGGAATACCCCTGTGCTGTCCTATGCCAGTGAGCATCTTCTGAACTAAATATTGTAACTCTTCAGGAGGGCTGATCCAGGGACATTCTCTACCAAGAACACAACACACTTTACTTTAGAATATTAATATTACCCTGTGTAATAGTACATTATATATACCAGGTGGGAGCAAGCTTCCTTCTACGTTTATCTATTAACCCTTTAAGGGCCGTGATCGTGTATACATGATCATACTGAAGTGTCTTTCTGGGTCAGTGACGGTAAACATGATACAAAACACACTTCATTTTATTGACTTACTGGGCCACCATACTTTGCCAAACAGGTTGAAAACACATGTCATTATGTTTTTGTGAAAGACAGCCACAAAACTGCTACATCTCTACGAAAGCACAGGTGTAGCTCCATTTCGACTGCTGGCACGAAAGGAACAGACAGATATTTTATAGTAAAGTAAGTAGAAATAGTTAATGTTACAATGTTAAAATATATGCTGATCACTAGAGAAAGCTACCATGCTGTATAGCCTATATTAATTCTATATTGTTTAAATTAAATCTGTGGAGAATGGTAGAGACATGTATGTGCATGTGAGAGCGTGAGAAAGTCAAGTGACGCAGGCAGTAGTTAAAGGACAAAATGTTGCGGGTTCGGGTCAGGTTGAAGATCTTATTAAAGCAGGTCAGGTCGGGTCACTTGTAAGAAGATGGTGTTGCAGTGGGTTGCAGGTTCGGGTTTGGTCCTGTAGTAGTGGGTCCAGGTCGGAGGCGGGTCGTAAAAATTTGACCCGCGGAGGACGCTAGCTTGCAGTCTCGTTTTGTACTTTGAAACCATTTCCTGGCATCTTTCTGGAGATATTTTTGCCCATTCTTAAACACATACAGTTTTGAGTTCTGCAATTGACTCTGGTTTCCTTTTTGCAACAGCAGCTTTCAAGTCAATCCACAACACCTCAATGGGATTGAAGTCTGGGGCTTCAGATGGCTAATCCATAACTGTAATCTTCCTTTTTTTCAGAAATTCCTTTATAGATTTGGGAGAATGTTTAGGGTCATTATCCTGCTGGAATCCAAACTCTTGTCCAATAAGCCTTGTAGCACTGGGTAATGTCTTGATAATTTGCAGCTTTCATTGATCCTTCTACAATACAAAGGTCACTACTGCCTGAGGAAGAAAAACAAGCCTATACCAACACACAACCTCCACCATGTTTAACACTGGACATGATTAACTTTTCTTTAAATTCTTCTCTTTTTCTCCAAACATTTTGTTGCTTTCTTGTTAAAAATACATATATTGGATTTGTCTGACATACAATTTGGTTGAAGAAATAACCAGGCTTTTATAAGTATTCAATGGAAAATTCCAATTGCTTTCTTTTGTGCATTGATTTTACAAAGGATTGCATCTTGGCATTCAGCCATGAACATTCACCTTGTTAAGGTATCGTTGAATTGTTCACTCGGGAATTTCTTGACCATCTTCTCTCAATTCTTGTGTCAAACCTTTTTCAGTAATCTGATAATTGTGCAGGGCTGCTCGAACGATTCTTCTAGATTTTGCAGAAATCATTCTTGGTCTTCCACACCTGGAGCTAGTTGCAGTAATTCCTGTTCTCCTGTGTTTGTCAATAATAGCCACACAGTGCTTTTCGGTAAACGGAGTGTTTCTGCTATTTTACTTGTAGTTTCTCCTTTTTCGTTTAGTTGTATCGCTGCCAATTTTAGATTGTTGCTGTACTCTTTAGTTTTAACCATTTGTGTTGCTTTTGTGAATCACACATTTCCAATTTATTTTTCAGCACTTGATGATTATGTGTTCTATAATTATGATCAGGTGTTGGTTTTCAATCATGATAATTGTTGATAATTAGCAACAAATGGGTTTCATGCTAAATATGTTGATTGCCCTTTATGCATGCTATGTAATTTGTTCTTTTATTATAAAGCTGAATTTCTGCTTTAATGTATATTTTTCAATAGAACACTCTCATTTTTTTAAACTGCCCAAATACTTTTGTCTGCGACTGTATATGTATTTGTATAATAGGTTTATAATAAATATGCAATCAAAAAATGTTTATCAAATAATACAAGGATAGCACACAGCGCTTTCTTATGGAATGTTTTTTTTTTGTGTGTGTGTGTGTGTGTGTGTGTGTAACGCTATGTCTCGGTTTTTGTTTTGTTTCATGTAGTTTTTTTATTACATTTTTTGGTGGCCAAATGAAGCAGACTGCGCTTGCGGAGCTTCAACACAAACTTACAACTCTGGAAACCCAGTTTATGAAAGCTGCACGACATTAGAAGCTGCTCAAGGCCAAATTAGAAGTCACCATTTAAATATACCCCCCAGTATTTTAATATTAATTAGGTTATTTGCATTTGGAACGATAATTTATCTGGCTGCTGGGAAACCACAAGGGAAACACACACAACCTGAAAGTATTACCAAAATAGAGTGAGAAAAAGGTGGGACTTATTTTTTCTTTTTCCATGGAAATTGCCCCAGTGTGATTTGTCCAAACATGAATATTTTTCAACAAAACTTGTAAGCTCCCTCAGGGCATAGATTAACACATTTTTATACACTGATCTCTTTGAAAACACTAAGTGGAATACATAATAATAAAAATATTTAATGTTTTAAAAAAAATAATACTGAATATATTGTTGAACAAAATAAACTTTATGTTTTTTTGAAGTTGTACAAACCACAAATGTAATATCTCCCACAAAAGTAATAACCACCTGCCCAGAAGAGTATTATCTCCCACAAATGTAATAACTATATGTTCACATATATAATGTGTCCCACAAATGTTGCATCCATGATAATGCCTGTGAATTACTTAGCACATATTTACTGTATGTATGTATTTAAATAACAATTTAACTTATAATTAATAATATTCATTAGTGCAGGTTTTGGAAATAAGGATTTTTTTTTTTTTAAAAAGCCATTTGCATATCCCCAATAATTACTACCAAGTTAATTATAACAAATGTTTTTTTTGTAATGAATAATAACTGAAAGTTGGTAGAAGGGTATAATTTTTAAGTTTTGAATACGAAAATAATGAACAGAAATAAGGTTCAACATCAAAGGAGATGCACAAGATGTCTTGTACTCCATCTGTGAATGTTCCCATAGTTACAACATTATGCACAGTGATTCAGATAAAAAGATCAGAATATAAATACAGGGGAGGGAGAGAGATTACAAAGAGAAGCAAACAGGCCTTGCAATATTTACTAAAACAACTACAGTCAGTTACCTCAGAATAATCTTTTTTAATATTCAAAAATGGACAAACACACACATAACAGACAGACTGTTGAGAAAACGCCAACACTGTGCATTGTCTGTTTCATAAATTACATTAGATTTTTACTGCAGTTATCTTTAAAATAACATGTGTATGAAAGGACATCTACACCAGATTAAAATATAACACAACAGAGCATTTTGTCTACTGACATGTGTAGCAAGTATGCTACTAACATACACCCCCACAATATCTGTAAATAGAAAGTAGAGCTACCAGTATCATGCAAAAGTAGATCACAATAACCTACATCCACTGTACAGTATGTGTATGTAAAAATGTCAATCTGACATACAAGCATATGGGTTCCTCCATAACCTAGATTCTGATACTTAATATCTTGTATTGCCAAATAAGCATTGGCAAGATTCAGAACATAACTGGCTCTCTAGATGTTATTAAAAATGTAAGTGAGAAATTAATATACGTACCTCCTTTATTCCTGACACTGGGGATATGCACCCCCAGAAGGGGTAATACAATTTGAAGATTTAATAAACCTAATGTCTTAACAGTTAGACAAAGAAACATAGTCAACATAATTAAAATATTACCTAACATACTGTGCATAAATGCCTACACAAATACAATTACAAATCTTCAATTTATATTACATATAAAAACTTCTGAGACCATTCCTCTTCCTCTGAACTTGCTCCGCCGCTTATCTCTTGTCATATGCCACTTCAAGATTTGCTGGAGCCAGATGAATAACTGGGCTTGCAACCAACAAGACACTTGGCCAGCTAAACTGCTGTTGGCTAAACCCTTCAAGAAATCTTAACCACTTGCTGTAGTATTGTGAGCAACAGACCAGGGAAGTACTCCTGTCTACTATTGGAATTTGCATTAAAGTCCCACTATCAAAAAATTACTCTGTTACATACTGATGAATAAGTGATGGCAGACAGATCAATGTTAAACAATAACAAACAATTTATAATTAAGAACAATGTGGGCAGTATACTGTACGGTAACAACTAAAACATTTTATTAACTGCAAAAAAATCTGATCTATCAATGACAATACTGTATGCTACATCCCTATGATAGGCACAGCCCTGTCGCTGGTCCTTGCGCAAATGTATGCAGCTGGGATGCGGAACAGGATACACGTTGCTAGGCAACTAATAAGAGCAGTTAGGCTTGCCCAGCGCTGAGCTGATTGGGATGTCCGCAGCTCAAAGGGCGACTGCACCACAGCTTGAGGCAAGTGCACCGCCATGCTACACAGAGTGGTGCTTTGTTTACATTCAGGAGAGTGTGCGTTCGGCAGGATAACTATTATGGAACTCAACTGCAGGATGGTGCTGTGAAGACCCTGCTCAGCCAGGACCATTGCAACGACCTAGAGTCGCTGGGAGGCCAGAACTTTGGGGAGCAACAGTGGTAGGGTTAGTTTAGGGGAAGTTGATTCCAAACAGCATAGAGAGGGTTTGTGTAGTGTAGTAGGTTCCTGGAGTGGGACGTCTCTTTTAATGAGACTAGTGTTCGCCTTGTGTGGCAAACTTTTATTTTTAGCTTTGTTTTGTTTTCTTTATTAAATCTGACACTAGGGCTACCATTGCTAGTACCCTAGTGGCAGCACCTGTATTGTAATTAAATCTGCGAGCCTGTGCAGCGTGCCAACACCCAATGCTCTGTGTCTGCCTCAATATTATTCACTGACGACCCACACATGCAACACTTCCCCCTGTTACATACCTCTTGTGTATTTCTGTTTTATAAAAATGTGTAAAATGGTTATAATAATGACTTAAACATCAACAGAATGTAGATCTGCCAGCATTCAATTAAATAGACTGTCTTAAACATGACACAACCGTCAGGGAAAAAATCTCGCTTAAAACAATACTGTTTGAGCAGAGATATTCATACTACTAAATCTGTATCAGTGTGTTCATTTAAAACCCTCTTTAAAACAGCACTGCTGATTCCATATCAAATAACACACAGGGGTATGTGCAGTCTGAGACGCTGGGAGAATTGTTCTGCTTTTGTGCTTTTTTTCTTATGCAGCACCAAATCAAACAATTCTTAAAAATGATGGTGCCCCAGAATGGATCAGGAGATGTACTGCAGGGATTTTACTTTCAGGGGGGTGAGGCTGAATTTCCACAAAAGAGACTCACTTTTATTTAAATAAAGGAGCCACAGAAACACTTGTGTTAAGAGCATGGGAACATGTCATTTTCTGACACATAATTTATTAATTGAAACATCTTGCCCAGATATTTACTTATTTAGAAGTTATGTAAGAATTCCAACAATTCATTTATTGATGTTGTGGATGTTGGTTTTACATTGTTGACTAATAATAGGTAGTCTAAAGAAGAACTTGGCAGGGGGTTAAAAACATGATGATATATATATATATATATATATATATATATATATATATATATATATATATATATATATATATATATATATATATTGTGAGATAGCAGGGAGGGGGTTAAAATCCTTCCCTGCTAAAAACCTTGTGAGAATGCACATTTGGGTGTTATGGGGTTTAATTGTGTAATTGTTTTATTGTTTAGTAATCCCCTGCACCTGGTGGTAATTGTAAATTAGAGCCAGGTGCAGGGTATTTAAGAGAGGCAGCCAGTCTGTTCCAGGCTGCTGAGAGAAGAGCCCGACTGTGTGAGTGAGCAGTCGTATTGAGGTATTGTGTAAGGGTGTGTTTTTGAATGTTTGTGGCAGGTAAACGGTTTAGCCGTCCTGCGTGATAGTTAGGTTCCTGTTTATGTTTAGTGAGTGCTCCAAATAGGAGCTAGGTGTTTGTTTTGTGTTTATTAAAAGTGCGTTTATTAAAAGTGAGCGCTGTTTCAGTAGAATCCTGTGTGTTGGGTCGTGATTCAGAAGGGAGAAGAACCCGTGAGAGCCTGTGTGGCAAGTAAAAAGGTGACTATATATATATATATATATATATATATATATATATATATATATATATATATATATACATATGTATGCAGAGAAATTATTTTATAGGCCTACTGCAGGTTGTAATGTTACTTTTCTTAATTTATTATATTATATGGTACATAGATTTGTGTTGCTGAACCTGGAATGCAAGATCTTACATACAGCTATGGACAAAAGTTTGGCATCACCTAGAATTTTAGGATTGAGAAATAATAATAATCCTACAGTATATGAACATAATTTATTTATTATTAAACATCATGTAATCAAAGAAACTACAAAATGATATAGCATAAGTCTACCGGAAGCCATAATAGTAGTACAGTATTTCTTGTTAGATTTCGAAATGTCACTATTTTTCAATTTGTGTCAGTTTTCAAAGTGGTATGTTATTCAATATGTAATGTAATATTATTCAGCAGGTTTCATTCGCCTTTATAAAGCAAAATTAGTAAATTTTATAGGGTGATGCAAAACCTTTGGCCACAGCTGTACATTTAGGGAAATCGTTTCGAATTTTCTTCTCCTATTGTACAGTTCTGCAAAAAATACACACACAAAAAAAAAACCCCACAAAAATGTAATGACTGGAACTATTACCCTCAGTAATTTGGCAGAACCCCCCCCCCCCCCCCCCCCCCCCCCCCCCCCCAAAAAAAACAAAACAAAGATTTATATGGATATATTGTTATGTTAAAATTCTATATCTCAGCTAAATATATTTACATGAAATATTTTAATAAAAAGAAGACAAACAGCGAAATATGTTCCTCACAGCTATTCAACAATGGAGCCTTCCTTATACTTTTATTTCAGAATTTGTAGCCACCAATACTGCACTTGGTTACTGCCTCTTTAAATAATAAAAACGCAATAATAACTACAAAAATAAATGTAGTTTATTTTTTATTCTATATGTTGTATTATTGTGTCTTTAAAAAAGAACCTGCATCACCTAATGCGAGTCATATAAAGCTTGAATTAATGTGCTTTTACATCAGGTTTATTTTGTTCTGACTCACATTATCCAAGGTGGTGATCAACGTTTAGATGTATTCTGCCCTACAGTCTTAATAATGATTCGGGTTGAAATTATAGTTCCATCAGCTCGCGAGTTTGAAAAGGCACTGACTTAGTTAACTAATAAAACACCATTTTATTACCCTGAAGAAACTCTATCAGACACATTTGCAGACTACAGACGTACAATGGAAACACTATGGATCAGGATTATAAATTCAGAAGTAACAAGTGGGTTTACAGGTGTAACATTGGAAGACCCGCCTATTTTTTAAAAAAATGTATGTGTTTATTTATTTTTATTATTTATAAATTTAGTCATTGCCAATTATTTATTTTTTTATCCCAATTTGAAATGCCCAATTATTATTTAGGCTCAGCTCACCGGTACCACCCCTGCGCTGACTCGGGAGCGGCGAAGGCGAGCACATGCTGTCCTCCGAAGCGTGTGCCATCAGCCGACCGCTTCTTTACACACTGCGGATTCACCATGCAGCCGCCCAGGAGCTACAGCGTAGGAGGACAACGCAGCTCCCGGGCAGCTAACAGACAAGCCCACAGGCGCCCGGCCAGACTACAGGGGTCTCTGGTGTGCAGTGAGCCGAGGACACCCTGGCCGACCTTGCTTTACATATTTGCTTTGGCCCAAGCATACATGTTGCTCCTTTATCAATCTGCACTAAATCTGTTGTCTGACTTTTCACACTCCGTAAAGTGGCATAGAGCCATGATCATGTTTATGACTTTCGCAAAGGTTTCCCAACAATAATTGGTAACATACAAATAGATATCTTATTCAATGTTCTAGAAACAATTTGTTTGGCTGTTTATTTATTACAAGACATATTTTAAATGTGTCCACAATATCTTTGAACAAACAAACAATCAAGTACATAACAGAACTAATGTAAATTTTACACCCAACAGCAAAACTGTACATGTAGGTGCTAAGAATAAATAAAGGTGTAGGCATAGTATACATTGTAATCAGCTGTAAACTGAATGGTCACTATTATCAAGTAAAACAAAACTGTGCATGTTCTTCTGTGGTACACAGCATTGGGGATGGAAAATAGGTAATTTGAATACAGTGTGATGTTAAGCACATACCAACTGTCGTTTTTACTTTGATCAATACTTCAATGACCTTCTGGAAATAAACAGGTAACTCACACTAACAACACCACACACTGCCAATAAAACTGTTCAAAGTTACAAAAAACTGGCTTGTTTCTTATAAATTGACTTTTCTTTGGTTTTTACAGCTAAACACAGATAAAACACGCCCGGAACAAAAAAACACCCGTCTACTTCTTATTTTGTGCTCACTTCCCTCTATTGTTTAAGTTGCAGTTCACCAAATGGAGGCACTGTGTGTGCTGTGAGTTCTATCTGTGTAGATATTTGATTTGAGAGGTAAATACCAGAAATAACAGGTCAGTTCTCTGTATACAAAAGTCCCAATAAACAAATATTTGTGGCCATCTAAAATAAGTCCACAGATACAGAATACGGGAATAAACAAACAAAAAAAGCTAGAAAACTGTGGTTACATCGTTAGCATTTCCGATTTGCTTAATACCTGATGTTGAGGACGCTTTGGCTTAAAAAAGTCTGTGATAAGAATGGGACAAGCAGACTTCAAATGCAGTTCATTTGCAATGTATACTTTTTCAAAGTACACTTACAACTGTATTGTCAATAAAAATGACATAGTACAATAAATGTATAATACTTTTCATTGTTCTGTAATTAAAATTAGAGTTCAGTGTTACTGTAACTTCAATGAAAACTGACAGTATTCATGTGGCTTATAGTCTTGGTAACACAAATTACTGATTATACAATTTTTTTGCTGGGCCCTTAAAATTCTTATTAATGAGAATTAACTATATTTTATGGCTGCTGAGTTTTGTGTTGTTGTTACAGGCCTTGGGAGATGAGACAATTCCATGAATGTACTTTTTAGTCAGAAAAACAAGGTTTACTACATATTCAAACACAACACAATTGTTCTTCATAAAAACGGTGGACATTAATTTAAACTATTTAACACAGCAGATTTAAAATTGTCGGCCTAAAAAATAGAAACTATTTTGAGACCTGTTTTCACTGTATTTAATAAAGACTTACTAAAACCATTCCTGTGGGCACCAGCAGGGTTTATATAACGTTACATGGCTGCAGTATTTGTACATCCATTATGAACATTAAAAACGACCCAGTTTACCCAGCTATCTTGACGGTATGATTTTTGTTTGATTGAGTGTTAACACAGTTCCATATAAAAGCTTACCATGGTATATTTGCACACTGATTCCGAAATTCCCCATGCACTTACTGTCCTTGATGATGGTTAACTTTACTACTCTTTGCAATGCATTTACCATACTATAGTACAGCAGTTCTCAAACTGGGAGGTGCGGACTGTGTTCTGGGGGTGTGTGAGAAGGTTCAGGGTTTTCTTCATTTATTTTTAATTATATGGCACATCTTAACCTAGGCTATATCATATAACGGGCAGATACTTTATTTGGACTTCATTGGCTATTTTGATTTGATCGCCAACAATACTTCTACCAATCAGAGGGTTGCGTACAGTAGCAAGACTGGTATACAGAACAGATTGAAGAAGCGCTGGGCAAGAGATATAATGTGTCAGATATCAAAGTGGATATGAGAATGGCAGTAATGAAGCCAATTTGCTTGAAAATATTAAAAGGAGACCGGACATTTACATCAGTGGATTTAAAAAATGTGGCATTGACGATGCGATCAGAAACCCAGAGGCAGTGTAAACTGCCTGCTAGTAGGACTGTTCTTTTATATGTTAAGCATTCTTTTTTTAGAAAGATTTAATTAACAGCCAGAATTGTTTGTGTCAGACTTGTTGAAAGTCTGTAACAAAATGGTTGATTGTTATTGTCAATACTTTGCAGATACAACTATTAATGCAGGCATCGTGCAGGTATCGCAAAGTCCAGAAACAAAACACAACGTTAAAACATTTCGCACCGTAAAAAACTGAGCTGATTTTGCTACTGATTACTATTAACCGGTTTGAAATGATTTCGAAGCAAATAAAAGCATTTTCATTTGGGCTTTATTGTTAAAGATTTCACATGTGGCTATACTGCCCTACAATTACTGCAATTACTCCACAACAAATGACATACGATAATATCTGTTTTAGTTTTAACCTTGGTGAATGTGACCTACATGTTTTAGGCGTATTTGATTTTTTAAATAGTATTTAATGAGAAAGCACCAGAGAGCCTACTAAGTCAGTTTAAATAGGTCTGGCAAAATGAGAGCTGCACTGCACATTTTCATAAAGATAACTTAATACAATAAGTACATGCCAATAACTGGCTCAAAAACATAATCGTTGCGACTTGAAATAATACATATTTCTTTGCTTAGGTCCATTTAATACACTTAATAAAACAAAGTCGTCCTTCAGGATTCCCGATGATGCAATGCCATTCCAAACTTTTAAATCCCAAAATGAATGAAGGCTGTTTTTTATACATATATAGGGCTGCTACGATTACATTACATAGTAAGTGTTATTTCCTAATTGCTTATGCCTCAAAAGTATAGGAAATGGCTATTATTCCCCACAAACTTTGCTTTTGTGACCAGGACAGTGATATTTTGAAATTTACCTATTTTCCAGAACATTCCAGATAGATTAAGCGCTGAGTAAACTTGGAGTAACTTCTAGAACTTTCCAGTAATATAAATAGTAGTATAAATACAGGGGCCTTAAGCCCACCAGTTCAGTTTAGTTCCAGCTGCCTAAGTGGATACATATCTGCATTTTTCTGAGATGGCATCAAGAGGCTGCAAGCATCCGGCAGACGCATTTTGCTATGTCTGCGGCCAATTTATCAAGACAAGAGCGAAAAAGTACTCCGTGAAAGCATTTGCTAAGATGTGTGAGGCCTACAAGGCATATTTCGGCATACCTGTCAGGGATCACGACAAACCCTGGGCACCACATTTCATCTGCGAGCACTGCAAAAAAACTCTGGAAGGTAAGACGGGCAATTGTTGCTCGGAATTTTATGTTATAAAATGTGTTAAAATTTTTTAAATTGTAAAAGTTTTTAATTTTAAAATGTTTTACAATTTTCAATGTTATTGAAAAAATATATCATATATGAAAAATGTTGCGAGAATCTCTTACACATTAGTCATGGGTGAAATAAATGTGTTTTTGTAGGATGGTACAGAGGGGAAAAGAGAGCCATGAAGTTCGCTATCCCAAGAATTTGGCGGGAACCCACTGACCACTCAAGCAACTGCTACTTCTGCATGGTGGACCCTTCCAAACGTCGGACTGGCAAGAATGCACCTGCTATCACGTATCCGGACCTTCCTTCATCCATCGCCCCGGTGCCACACTGCCATGAGCTCCCCGTACCCACTCCTCCGGAGAGAGAGCAGCCGTCTTTAGAAGAGAGCAGCAAGTCAGAGAGTGAGGAAGACGTTGTAGATCCAGATGACAATTTCAGAGGTGGAGCTGAGGAGAGAAACCCATACTACCCCAACCAAAAAGACCTCAACGACTTGATTAGAGATCTTGGTCTCACCAAGTCCAATGCCGAGCTTTTGACGTCTAGGCTCAAGCAGTGGAACTTGTTGGATGAAAGTGTGCAAGTCGCAGATCAGAGGAAGCGTCACCAACCTTTTTCCAGCTTCTTCACCCGTCAAGATGGGCTCTGCTTCTGCCACAATGTGACCAGTCTGTTCGAGGCAATCGGAATCGCCTGTAACCAGAATGAGTGGCGCCTCTTCATTGACAGCTCATCCAGGAGCCTCAAAGCCGTGCTGCTCCATAATGGTAACAAGTACCCGTCTCTTCCCCTGGCTCACTCGGTGCACCTCAAAGAGGATTACAACAGCATCAAGACCTTCCTGGGCGCCTTGAAGTATGATGAGTACGGCTGGGAGGTCATAGGAGACTTCAAAATGGTGGTATTCCTGATGGGTCTCCAAGGCAGTTTTACCAAGTTTCCCTGCTATCTTTGCCTTTGGGACAGCAGGGACACCAAGGCGCACTACCACAGGCGGGACTGGCCACAGCGGACCGAGTTCTCTGTGGGGAGGAACAACGTCAAGTGGGAGCCACTGGTGGACCCCCGGAAGGTGCTGATGCCACCACTGCACATCAAATTGGGCCTTATGAAACAATTTGTCAGAGCTCTAGATAAGGAGTCGGAAGCCTTCAAGTACCTTCAAGACTTCTTCCCTAAGCTGTCTGAGGCAAAGGTCAAAGCCGGTGTCTTCGTCGGACCACAGATAAAGAAGATCCTGGAGTGCAAGAATTCCCCAAGAAGCTCACTAGTAAAGAGAAAGCGGCTTGGAACAGCTTTGTCGCAGTGGTTCAGGGCTTCCTGGGCAATCACAAGGCCGAAAACTATGTGGAGCTGGTTGAGACTCTGGTGAAGAACTATGGCACAATGGGCTGTAGGATGTCCCTTAAAGTCCATATCCTTGATGCTCATCTTGATAAATTCAAGGAGAACATGGGAGCACACTCAGAGGAGCAAGGCGAGCGCTTCCACCAGAATATACTGGACTTTGAACGCCGCTACCAAGGACAGTATAACGAGAACATGATGGGAGTCTACATTTGGGGGCTGATTCATGAAAGTGATTTACAGTATAATCGTAAATCTCGAAAAACTACTC
This sequence comes from Polyodon spathula, assembly GCF_017654505.1. Lineage (NCBI taxonomy): Eukaryota > Metazoa > Chordata > Actinopteri > Acipenseriformes > Polyodontidae > Polyodon > Polyodon spathula. The sequence goes on from NC_054536.1 coordinate 75,018,133, forward strand.
ACTTCTAAATCTTTTGTAGTCATTTTTGTATTACTTTAGTATGAATACATGTTAATTTGGATTCATATGTTGTTTTTTTCTGACTTTATGTGAACGAAAAGACACAAATTCGCCCGTTTTCTCATTGGAAATAGGTAAATTTCAAAATATCACTGTCCTGGTCACAAAAGCAAAGTTTGTGGGGAATAATAGCCATTTTCTATACTTTTGAGGCATAAGCAATTAGGAAATAACAGTAACTACCCAGGAACAAAAATTGTGTTACATACTGTAATTAAATGTTTGCAACGTGCATAGTTAATAACATTATTTAGATTTATCAATGAAACTGCACCAAATGCCCTGCCTTGCTATTTACAGTACTTTTACCAAAGACAAGCACTGGGTGTGTTCTTCTTTTCCTAAGTGTAAACGATCATCTGATCATGACTATACTTGCCTGATCATGACTTGCTGGTCTCATCATGACTATATATATATATATATATATATATATATATATATATATATATATATATATATATATATATATATACACACACACACACACACTGTATATTATTATTATTATTATTATTATTATTATTATTATTATTATTATTATTATTATTATTATTATTATTTGTAACCCAAACAACAACAATTGGGTTGAAGTCTAATAGAAAAAATTCATTTCATAAACACCATAAACATGAACGTGATTTTTAAATAATGTTTTAATCTTAAATAATTTGACTAATGTAGGTGTTAAACATCTTAACAGAATTGTTTAAGGTTTCCAGCACTGTCCTCTATTGGTGGCTCTAAAATTGAAAGTAAACAGAAGCACTAGAGTAAACATCATAATTTGCTTGCAGCTACTTAGCTGATGTGGAACACCTGAGTATATAGCTGATAAGATCACAAAGACAATCACCATGGCAACCTTCTAGTAATAACTAAGCCTATACAGGGGGAAGGGCAGGCAGTTGAACACATCATCTGGCCTATGTAACAAATTAAGTCAGCTTCAACAATCAAGCATAAAGGGATCACTACCAAAGTACAGTATGCATTACATTAACAGTTTACAGGCCAGCACTATACTGTTGAGGAAAAAAAAAAGTTTTCATTTATACGTCTTACAGCTTATCTAGCAAGTACATTTGATTCGAACCTGCAAAAAAAAAAAAAAAAAAAAAAAAAAAAACCCAAAAAACACACACTAATCTCCTTGCAACAGATATGATCCTTACAGAACAGAAGTTGCTTTAGTGCTTTAAGGGCAACCACTACCCCCAATGCACAGTTGAAACTGTCAGGACTACACAACAGCAGTAAACACAGTTCAAAGAAAACTGTCCCAAAATCTATAAAGCCTACTGTTATGTGTACCTCTTTCCATTGTATTTTTTGTACCTTTAGTGATGGTATTAATAGTCGGTTAAGAAATACCAAAAGAACCAGCAGGATTTGTATGGGGCTAACGGGTGTCAACATTTTGAGTCAGCCGTTGTTTAGATCATTGAAAAAGAGAGCTCATGGAGGTTATGGAATCAGAATGCACTAAGTGCTGTAGTGGAAAAAAAAAAGTTCCAAACTATGACTAATGGGGCTGGCTCCATTAGTCATTTGCACAATTTCTAAGTAGCCTATTGACTTTTTATAATCACTAGAGTAAGGTACCGACACTGATAAACCAAAGGCTGGTTTCACCAAAGCATGAGCCACTGATGTTAATGACTTCAAACTGACATTTCCAAACAGACGGGGTATCCATGACATTACAACTAGTTGCATAATACAATACGTATAACGTATAGCAGACTAATATTACAACATGATACTTGGACATTGTAACAATGCAATTATTAAGAACTGGCTCACAGTCTGAGGTGGTGAGCATGGTATGTTCCCATATGTGACAAAGACTGCTGTAGTGGGGACATCAGACCAGAAGAAACACACAGTACTGCGATATGGAATAATAAATGCATGCGCTGCTGCGCGGTTTATTATTATAAAATAAAACAGTCCAAAAAAACAGGACACGGCACTGGCAGCCAAAACAAAGAGACAAACAAAAAACGAACTACACAGACAAACACGGTGAGTTGATACTTTAACTTTAAGTATTCTTATCGTTACCTCCGTCTCCAATCCCGTTCTCCACTCACCGAACACACAACCCCGAGTGAGTGAAAACATGCTGCTTTTATGCAGCTGTACTGAGACTCAATTGCTAATCAATCATTCAATTGGAGTCGCGGTACAACTGCACGTGAATTAATAAAGTGCAGTTCCCCGTGCTCACATATTATTACATTTTACTTGCACGTGAAGTGCTGTGCAATCCTTGTGCCTAAATACAAATATACATTTTAAACACTTGTGTTACACAGACCCATTTATATCCTGTGTACCAATGACTATACACCAACATTAACACACAACATACAACACAAAATACACACAGGGGCGGGGCACTTTGCCACACCATACTATGAGGTAACACATTCCCCCTAGAGGAAGTCCTCGAGGTAAAGGTTTATGTTCTGTGTGAAAGCGCCAACGCCATCTGAATGTATTATTATAAAGATGTCTATTTCTATTGGCAAGACACTGCGATTTCAACATTCACTGCATTCCCCTCTTCTTCAAGTTTGTTCAAGTTCAAACATTCGTCTGCTCTAAGTGAATAATGTACATTTGTGTTATGAAAGAAAACATCTAAAAATGTAAATGATTAAAAAAAAAACATTAAAAGCATTAAGCTTCAAAAATGTCTTTGTTACCTAATATTAGTCATTTGTACACATGGTAAAATGCTAGCAAGGATTACTTACTTAAGTGGAAGCTGCTCATTTATTCTGCTTCAAATTCAATCTTAAAACAACCTTGGACAATAATTATGCAAGACTGCAGTGTAATTAATAAGGTTATTATCTTTAATTGTACACCTGCTTACCAATATAAGCTGGCAAAAAAGATTAGGTTAAGGTTTAAACAATACAATAAAATAGTAAAATAAAACACTAGGATATAGTCATATTTTAAAGCCAAACAGAATCTTCCATTTAAAGACAGTGCTTATTGTTCAAGGTTCAAGAAGCCTTGTCGTTAAAGAAAGTGACTGCTTTTACCAAGAAAAACAAATTGTGTGTGTCTTAATAACTACTTCAAAGACTCATAAGGAGTATCATGCAGGATTAGCCGAGTAATCAGGCCACACAGTTACTGAGCCTGTAAAGTAATAAAATATGCTTTGATGAAGTAATGATAGCCTGAACCATTAGAAAAGATAATTATAGCCTGAAACGAGATTCATTAACCCATCCCACATCTTTCACTTTTGTAATAAAATGAAGTCTGCTGTATGAAAGGGACCTCTTGTTATTATTGTGATGATAACAACAACATCATGACACTAATAATGTGCTTATTATCTTTTATCCCTGTGAAAGTGAAAGTACCGTAGTTGAAAAGCAGGCGTTGGGAATGTTTTTATTTTTATGTACAGTACTGTGTAAGGATTTGTACATCTGCAATACAGGAAATTTAAATTTTTGGCTCCCTTTGGGATTCAATTGTTTTTACCACCACATTTGCAATTGCAAACGCTCAGAGTACAAAGTCTTTTCATCTCATCCCTGGCATATGGTACATGATGGGTTATTCCACATATTTAAGGATCAGTATTTTACTGTACATACTTTGCTGCTTTTGAGACACAGTTTCTCCAAATTTAGGCCCAGTCTCCAAGAAATGGCAGGCAGGGATCATCACAACTTAATACACTGTAGGTGTTCAGAGGTGTACAAAGCTCATTGTTTAATTTAAAGGACAACACACAATACAGCTGAAACTGAAAACATTTACACACAGGTGCCTTGAATGTTTTCCTAAAACTTGCTACAGAGATATTCATCTATCCTTCCTTTTGTTCTCAGAAGGAGGTACAGTGGCAACCTGGAATAAGATTTGAACTGGAACTGATCCGTAACTGGCACCAGAGACAACATAGTAAGAGACCACAAATAAACCAGATTCTATAGAAGTGTATTTACTAATTACAGTTTTTCAATACTTTTTATGTTCAGGTATTACAATGTACCTTCTTTGTTCGACATATGAATGGCTTAAAATGTAAGGTTATGCAATATTCAAGGCAATCACTGCAACTTTAATAAATCAACTCCTAGCAGCTGATAAGTAAATAATACTGACATCAGCATAAGACGTATACTTAACTCTCGATTATAGAGCTTGCTTTTTAGATGAATACAAGACGTTTTCACTTTATTTTTTACATACAGTTAGTCACAATCAGTAAAGGCAACTGTTGCATATAAGACAGAGCAACACTAAATAAACATCAACAACTTTACAGGTAGCTATGTCTGTAGCGGGAAGAAAATACACAATTTAAAAATATGTAACTATACTTCCAACACTGTTCCAACACTGTTTAACAAAATTAAACCTAGCCATTCTTAGAGACATGCTGGTCCACTCATCGATTGAAAGGGGTTAAGTTTTGAACATGAGGAATTAAATTCTAAGTGAAATCAGCAAATAGCAGGTGATAAACATACGTATGGGTAGAATGTAAGAGCAGACGATAGCACAGCAAAGATGGGTTACTGTATCAGCTGTTGGTGAACTAGATTCCTGTCAAATGCTGATAAGCCAACTTGTACTTTGCCTTATTTAGTCAGAGTTCTCTGCTGACACACCAGAGCCCTGCAGCACGTATGAGAGCCTTACTAATTTGTAAAGATAACTCACATAAACCCACCTTATCTTGCTTGCCTTCTTACAGAATATTTATTTTAAAGGGGAAGGCTCCTGGAGTTAATTATAAATCACAGTAATAATTCCTTTAAAGTGAAGTTGATTCAAATTCATACTGTAATCTATCAAACAAAAACCTTTGCTTGAAAATAAAAGCTATATATCTATATCTATATCTATATCTATATCTATATATATATATATATATATATATATATATATATATATATATATATATATATATATATATATATATATATATATATATATATATATATGCTCCAGAAACAAACAGAAACAATACAAAATTTGAAATGAATAAATAAAGTTATATCGTTTGTATATATAACATTATTGTGCTGAGAACATGAAAACCTAAAGTACGCCCCACTGGAAAACAGGCCATGTGATGTTCTCAACAGATTTTCAAAAAAAAAAAATCATACTGTATATACTGCACAATTCAGAATGACAAATATCAAACTCTCTCTAAGCAATGCCACTTTGAAGTGTAACAGCCAAAAAATCCACAGCAATACTATAAATAATGCTAATAATTATACATATGATTTACTCCATTTGTGTTTCTTTTAGCCCATGCTACTGTTAGGTAAACAATAATTACTCAGATGTACATTTGTGCAATTTCTGAAAATCATCCTACTCATGGGATGCACTATGCAAGTTTGAATAAAAGCAAATTTAGCTCCAGCACACACTTGCTAAATTTAAGCAGTGCATATTCAGCAAGAGTTATTCGCTCAACTTTCAGAGTCAATAACATATCCAGCAGATACCGTGTCTATCCTGCCTTCGATTACCAGTTAACTTATGTAGGGCAACTAGGAATTGATTTTGTTTCTTACGGTTTTAAAAGAGACCCTGCTCAAATCTTGTCACAGTATTTTAAGATGTTTTTCTGTTTACCCCTTTAGTTAACATCCTTCTGGATGAAACTGTTAACCCTGAGTTTGTTGACCCCAGAGCAAGCTCTCAGATTCGTATCAATGGATTAGTACAAACTACAGTGCACTTTTTATATAGGAATTATTCGCCAAGAACTGTTGGCAATTGATACCACACCATGAAGTCAAGAACCGGATTACATTATTTTAGTTAAAGAATCATATTGGGCATGTGACGATAGTGTGAGGAAATTATAAAATCTTGAATCAACTGAAAATTACACTTTCATTATTCTACAAATCAACCCAATTACTACATTGTAGCTGTAATAAGCTATGTGTGTGTTTGTGTGTGTGTAATTGGCATCCCATTTAGGACATTTCTGTCTCAGATCCTTAACCTTAATATTACTTGCCCAACATCTATTCTTTCTCCAGCTGTCTTCATGTAGATGTCAGATGAATTGCAATTGGGGGTGGGGGGGAGGTCACACCAGACTGGGCTGAATGCCAGCCTGATCCCCTACCCTTATCTAGACTAACTATACTTTTATAGCTCAGTCCTTTGATGTACTTTTGTCTTGGGAGTATTCTGTAAACCATGACTTTCCCAAGCAACTAAGTAGAAAAGCAACTTACAGAGACTAGGGGGTGAACTATGCATCAACAACTACTGCAGAGTCACTTTCAATAGGTTTTATATCTCATCTGAAGGACACTAAAACCAAAGGTTATCTTAGCTGTTTGGCACTGCTGATGTAACACCGACCATTAATTTCTGGTCTGACGTCACCCACTACAGCTGTCTTTGTGACAAACACCCAGAAATAAAAATGGCAAAGCAGAATTTCTTAGAAATATGGATACTTCAAGAACACATACTGCAATAAGTATTCTAGCTATTTTCCTTTTAAAATAATCTGCTACAGTGTATGGACTGCATTTTCAAATAATACATCAGTTTGGCACATAGCTGTGGGTTGTAATCTACACTGAACACAGTTGTCAGCTTTTTAGCTAAGCATGGTGATGTTACAACATTTGACGGTATTCTGCTGCTGAAGCACGTAATGGGTTAGACTAGAGTGACACACTTGCCTGTTGGGCAAGTTTTAAACTGTGTATTAATGAATCACAGTCATGCAGTTCGCGATAAATACAGACAAGAACAAGCTGCCACAGAGATGTGCTTGTAAATCACTGATGCAATTAATTAATCATTAACGACAGATTTCACACCATTCATACTGTACCTGAACCAGATCCATTAGAATGCTGGCATACTGTGTTATCTTACCCTGCAGTGAGTGTTCTTTTACCTAATTGAGGCTACACTAGCTAAATATATTGTTAGAATAGAATGGGCTCCAGGATGATAACCCTTCTTTTAAGAACCATTAATGTGTATTTTCATTGATTTATTCAATTCAAACAACATTTGTATAACTAAATAAAACATTATTTTATATTGAGCTGGTTAAATTATAAAAAAAAAGCAGATTTTATTAAAATAATTTTAAACATGTATTTCTACTACTTTAAAGTGTACACTCAAATGCTTTTATAGAAATGTTAACGGTACTACGCTATGATTTAGGGCACACAGTCATGGCCCTTACTCTCATTAGCTTCTCTCTATGAAAATAGTCATTGCCACATATCTACTAAAAACTGAGTGCCATACTGACTAAAATGTGAAACACATTGTATTGATCAGATGTTCACCGCAGAGGTTTTAGCTCCAAGGCATGCAACGGCTCTACCCTACAATAATGCTTAGATGAAGCACTATGATCAGAGTACTGTATCTATTGCTAGTCATTTCCAGGGTAGTTCAATAAAGCTGTCAGGCATCAGTCTTAAAATTAATGTGTCTATAGGTTATTAAAGCAGACCCAAGCAAAGCATTTCTTTATTTTTGTTAATTCTCTAAATTAAACTTTAAATGAACATGCGATTTCCCAGTCAATTGGCTTTCTTTTAATTGGATCAATGTGATCACATTGTACCCTTTAAATAAAGGTCTTTTCACACTGAGCGCGTCGTCAAGTTGCTTTCACACCAAAGGTGTTCAAATAATTAGAACGCAAGACATGGCAAACCTGTGATGCACAAGAAGTCGAGATGTGTTGTTATTAATAATATACTTATTAATTCTCGTTCACGTGTATGAAGTAAAGCAAGCAACAGCATAGTACGCTACAGCACTTTAACCAGAACAGAACCATTAATCTTTTTTTTTTATATATATAGGCTACAGTTGAAGTTCTTAATCATAAAAAAACCCCAAACTTTATGAAACTATTCAGTTTAAGTAGTAGTAAGCATTTGGATGACTGGACATTTCTGTATTTACTGTCTGTCCTAAAAAAAAAAAAAAAAAAAAAAAAAAGTAAAATATACATAAACATAAAAATTATATACATTACATTTATACATATATATGTTTGTATTAATGAAATACAGTAGGGGCTGCCTGAATAGACGAGGAACAATATAAAACACAGTTGCAAGGATCGGTTAAACAATATTTCTTAGCAGTTTCCTGTTAGTTTATTGTGTTAGTTTTCCTCTTTTATTTCCCCTTGCCTTTGTATTTGCTTTAAAATATTGCCCAAAGCATTCAAAACGATACTGTGGTAGGGCGGAAGCCCTGCGGGTGTAAATAGTGTCTGTGTCTGGGTTTGTTGTATCTATGTGCAAATAAAGATTTATTATTTTGAATTTAAGTTTGACAGGGATGGAGTTAATTCCATCCCTGCCAAAATCCATGTGGGGGATGTGGCTAAGGTCTGATTGAATAATTGATGGTCAATCAAGCCCCAGCCCCATGCTATATAAAAGGAGACAATGCCTTTGTTTAGTTGGAGGCAGTTTGAGTTGGTGAAGGCAAATGCCTAACCGGAATAGTGAATGGAATGGGATGGGATGGGATGGGATGGGATGGGATGGGATGGGCTTGGGTATGGGTTTAAACTTACTCTGGAATCAATTAATTTACATATCAAAAACTGCATACTACTGTAAATTCCTTTACAGTCACATAATTTGTTCCTGAAATGCAATCACCAAACAAAAAAAATACATTGTGCCACCCCCCCCCCCCCACACACATCTTCAAAATTGAGTTTGCTCATTGCATATAACTAATGCACAGCTTCAAGTACAATGCTACAGAAAAGATCTGTTGACAAGCATCAAATTACTGTGCTTATTTATTTTGTAGAAATATTTTTTTCATGCCAGCTGTGAGCCAAAAAAAATCTTAACACTTGTAAGATACAACATACAGAAGTATTAAATCAAATGTAAAGTTTCTCTCATATGTGAGAAACTATGCTTAAATGTCTCTTGATGTGAGAGTTTAGATGTTATTCATTTGATTTGAGGACATTACTATGAGGATATGGGTTTAAAAAGACATTTGTATTTTAATAGTGCTGAATGTTCTTGAGCATGACTGGCTTTTCTTAAAGTTCTGCTTAGCTGACAAATAATTTTGTTATAGAGATATAAAAAATATTGTAGTGTTTTAATAATCCTATAGTAAACTCAAGTCTGCTCCCATCTTGTATAAAAATCATGCAAATCACTTCTACTAGTTGATGCCAACCTATTACAGTAAGTGTATGAAAATCCTTTAATGGTTATGGTTATGAACTCTGCTAATAGATCACCATTATCTGATCATGCTGTAAAGCTACTATTATATTAAACTTTCAAATCTGATGGCTTTCCAGAGTGAGATGTGGCAGCTGGAATTCACTAATCTTTTTTATTGCATTTCCAATAGTCTGTGCCAGCTCTAAAGAATGTGAATGGAGGAAGGTACAGTATAACACTGAGTGTAATACACATGTTTTCAGCATCTTCCCCATTCCCCATTTACCATTCAGCACTGGGTCCATCAAAGTCAGTTTCTAATACAGGTAAAGGATGTTAAAGGTAGATTAGTAAATTAGTGCAGTTTAGTCTCCAGTGTTTTATACAATCTTAATGCATGTCAAAGAGCAACTTTGAATAAAGTTTTTAATGGACTTTCAGGGAGATAATACATATATTCAATTTCCAGAATGTATCAGTCTAAAAGGTACATGCTCCATTTTTATAAACTTCATTATGATTTGTTTGCATGATGTCAAATATAATGCTACAGACAGTCCTTGCACTTACGACACACTTGGTTCCTGAAATTCGCGTTGTAAGTCGAAGCACATTTTCCCATAGGAACAATATTATAAATTGAGATTACGTTCCTGACTCTTCAGCCAGATAATATACAGTGGCTCTCAAAAGTATTCACCCCACTTGCATTTTTCCACATTTTGTTGTGTTACAACATGGAATCAAAATTGATTTAAACAAAATTGATTTAATTTGCCACTGATCAACTCAAAAAAAGTCCATAATGTCAAAGTGAAAAATAAAATCTAGAAATTCTTCTAAATTAATTACAAATACAAAACAGAAAATAACTGACTGCATAAGTATTTATCCCCTTGAGTCAATATTTGGTAGAGGCACCTTTGGCAGCAATTACAGCTATGAGTTTATTTGGATAAGTCTCTACTAGCTTTGCACATCTGGACACTGCAATGTTTGCCCATTCTTCTTTGCAAAATTGCTCAAGCTCTGTCAAGTTGGATGGGGACCTTTGGTGAACAGCAATTTTCAACTCTTTCCACATATTCTCAATTGGATTGAGGTCCGGGCTTTGACTGGGCCACTCCAGGACATTTACCTTTTTGTTTTTAAGCCACTCCAGTGAGGCTTTGGCTGTATGTTTGGGGTCATTGTCTTGCTGGAAGATGAACCTTCACCCAAGTCCCAGGTCTCTTGCAGACTTCAGCAGGTTTTCCTCCAGGATTTCTCTGTACTTTGCTGCATCCGTTTTTCTCTCTATCTTCACAAGCTTTCCTGGCCCTGACGCAGGCTTGCGCCAAACACAGCGCTTAGCATTGAGGCCAAAAATCTCTATTTTGGTCTTATCAGACCATAGAATCATCTTCCACTTGGCCTCAGAGTCTTCCACATGCCTTCTGGCAAACTCTAGCCGAGACCTGATGTGAGTTTTTTTCAACAATGGCTTTCTTTTTGCCACTCTCCCATAAAGGCCAGTTTTATGAAGCACCCGGGCTGTTGTTGCCGTATGCACAGTGTCTCCCAGCTCAGCCGTGGAAGACTGTAACTCCTTTAGAGTTGCCACAGGCTTCTTGTTGGCCTCCCTGAATAGTGCCCTACTAGACCGGATACTCCGTTTTTGAGGACGGCCTGTTCTAGACAGATTCACAATTGTGCCATATTCTCTCTATTTCTTAATAATGGACTTTACTGTGCTCCGGGGGATATTCAATGCCTTGGAAATGTTCTTATATCCTACCCCTGATTGGTGCTTTTGAAGAAACTTATTCCGGATTTGCTTTGAATGTTCCTTCGTCTTCATGATGTAGTTTTTGTTAGGAAATGTACTAACCAACTCTGGGACCTCCCAGAGACAGGTGTGTTTAACCTGAAATCATGTGAAACACCTTAATTGCACACAGGTGGACTCCATTCAACTAATTATGTGACTTGGTTGCACCAGAGCTTATTTAGGAGTGTCACAGCAAAGGGGGTGAATACTTATGCAATCAATTATTTTTTGTTTTATACTTGTAATTAATTTAGAACAATTTGTAGATTTTACTTTTCACTTTGACAATATGGACTTTTTTGTGTTGTTCAGTGGCAAAAACTCCTAATTAAATCCATTTTGATTCCATGTTGTAACACAATAAAATGTGAAAAAGTTCAAGGGGGGTGAATACTTCTGAGAGCCACTATAGTTTTACAAAAATGACCCGTTATATTGTACTCATGCAAATATTTATTTAAATCTTTACACTCAGCCCGGTGATTAAGCGCATATTAATCAGACACCTACCTGGCTTGTTTAAAAGTACAGACTCAGGGCTTTTCAAAGACGTACTCAGTGTGGGTATGTGGTACTCCTAGCAGGAAATATGATCGTCTGAAGTTAAGTCACTCATTTAGTGACAGAGTTCACAGCTTACATTTATTTTTGAGTCAGTGGCTCTTATCAGACGTTAACGGCAAAAAAAAAAAAAAAAACAGTTACATGTTGTGACAAAGAGCGAATGAATCTGGATCAACAATCTCCCTGTCGACTTGTGAGAGCACTGCACAGCAGGAATTACGTGCCCCGTACTGAATGGTTGGGCAGTTTATTCCGGGGTCAGTCGAAAGCCAGCCATTCAAGAAAGGGACGGTGTCACGGTACCAGGAGTCATCGCCCTAGTACATTGAGCGAAGTTTCATTCATGAATTGGAGGAGACGTGATTGAACTAGCTGTCAGAGTGAACGGGACTATGGGTACTTTAGGGGGACGTGACGTTGTGGTCATTTCCTTTTGTTGTGGTTAATGGGAGGAACAGAGAAAGGGGAAACCGCAAGTGTTTTGTTTGTGCAACTAACTGTATGTTTGCTTCGCCAGACGACTAATACTAAACCGGGAGCTGCCGCTTCAAGCCAGTATTAAACCCGGACTTCACTGCACCTGAACACGAATACGCACCCTTGGATCGAACACCGCACCTGCACCCAGAGCATGCACTGTTTGGAGACGTATCTGTGTTTCTGTAGTGTCTGTGCTTGTAATGATTATTTCGTGACTGCAACCCCATTGTTTTGATGCTGGCAATACCCATTGGTGGGTAGAGCCAGCATTATTATTTAAACACGGTCAAGGAGACCAAAACGAAAATTAAAGAAATAACTTGAACCGTGAACTTTGTGTTTGTCCTTGTTGGAGCACCTGCATCACCCTTTCATGACGCACAGCAACCCAAACATTCACACATGCATTAAAAAAAACAAACAAACAAAAAAAAAACCCTGCTAGACTAAGTCAGGGAGACCACATGTACTTCAGTTCGGACACCGAGCATGCGCACAGGACACATGGCTCGGGTCTTGAGGTGTCGTAAATGCTGTACCGATGTCGTAAAGTCAAAACTGGGTAATAATGTAAAAGAGTCGTAAGTGCCGTGCGTCGTAAGTCGAAGCGTCGTCAAAGCATTAGTCAAAGTCACTAAAGCATGTCATGGTCAAGGATGAATGATGGAGTGATTAAAAAGAAACCAAAAAAATATTTTGTCAATGTCCATCATTTATATACCTTAGTTTTTGTTATAAAAGTTTATTTTGATGCTTGATATATATATTGAAAGAAAGATTATAGTAGGCTACATGTTGAGGTATGCATGCATAATGAAAATAAAACTAGATCTTTATGGTGCATTTCATAAAATAATAATTTCCGAAAAGCTCTGCACGAGTTACATTTTGAGTTTCGTAAGACCTGGAATCCAGGGTATTTCCAGCTTTAAACAGGCAATAAAATGTGCAGGTAACTTCAGTTTACCAAGCACTTTCAACAGAACTGCTGGTAGAAGAAGTTACAAATATGTCTCAGTTTAAACACGAAGCTAACACGAATAACCCAATCCAGTATATACCATCCTATCAAACAGGTTGTCCATGCTACACTTTTCAGTGTTTTTGAGCTGCTGCATCCATCCATGCCTACTGCTGTTACAATTAGAAGGCCATTCTAGCACATTCTTCAGCCAACAAAGACAGACAACAAATGTAAATGATAGAGTGGTGGAACCTTTCACTCTGATCTTAGTTCTTTATACCTCATTACTCAAAATGGCTGATAGGGACTTCTTTGACAAAGAGTTCCAGTTAACATTACATTTCTATTGTCCTACAACCCGGATCAACAAAATAATGTTTTAGGGCATATAAACCCTTTTGTTTAAATAGCATGACCATGTAAGTCAACAAACACTCCTTTCAACTGAATATGGCTGGAATGATTCCAAAGGATACACTAGGCTTTCTATAGCCCTTCTGGAAATAAATCAGTGCTCTAATGAAAGAATACCAAGAAACATCCTTTGAAATTATGCTTCTTTGAAGTATGTGACTCTTGAAAAAAAAAAAAAAAAAAAAAACAAGCACATATATGGAGTCCATTGTAGACTTCAAAAGGTAGCAACAGACAAATTTGAAGAACAAAATATCTGTTTCAAGGCATAATGGAATGAAGTGAATTAATTGTACCTCAACAACAGCAAAATGGCCATTGTTACTCCATACCATACAGCTGTCACCAATAAGCATGTTGTTAGTTTCCTTACTGGGACAGATGGTCACCAATTTCCATCTGGACATACTTCTACCAACACATTAGAAGGCAAGAGGTGATATGTTGTACTGGAGGTGCTATCCAGTCATTCCTTTGTGAACCTTTAATCTCAAGCAGTTTGACATGGTTATTATCCCTGATGTCCAGAGAAACTTCACCCAAGCAAGTAGACATTACTCTTCAAAGGACTGTAGCAAAATTGAGATGGTCTTTTTCCTATAAAACCTTGAAAATATTACCGTCAAGAGATTTCTGAAAAAGTAAATATAGCGTATATTATTTAACTTGTATTGTATACTATTTACTTACCTTGAAGCAGCTATTTCAACTTTTGTTCTTGCAATAGCTGCTGCCCGTTGTGCTCCTTCCACAGCTCGATCAGCTTTTTCTTTAGTTTTCGTATTTTTAAGGGGTATAAGTTGCTTTCTAATTCCACGCACTAAAACATTGTTTTTGTACTTTCCTTCTTCCTTTGTACCATCTGGAAACATTGTGCACCCGTATCCATGCCTCATGTTGTTCAGCCACTCCCCCTCGTACTTCATTCCATTTGAGCGCTCACTGATGCCAAACCCACTACGCTTATCATTCTTCCATTCTCCGTTATATGTTTCAGTTGTTGTAGCATCAACGTGGTCTTCCATCGGGAAATAATCATCAGGTAAGTCCCCATCGCCAAAGCTAATTGTAGAGTTGGCATCACTGGAACTAATGCGACTCATTGTTGCATCACTCCGTACCGAGCTGCGTTTGCTTGATATAGATGTTTTAGATTCAGATTTTCTAAGCTTCAAACTGCCTAGAAGGGAACCTCTTCTGAACAGGCCCTTTTTCTTACTGGTCATTCCTTCGCTGTCACTCTGAAAGTTGAGCACAAAGCCTCCTCTAGTTCCAGCGGGGCTGTCTGCTGTGATGTCATGAAGTACACTGCCATTGCTCTGCTCACTGCGAAGTGAAGCAAGGGAGGTTCGAAGGGGTGAACGAATAACCGTAGCCATTCCATAAGGCACACTCTGTCGAACACCGTACCCATGTCTCATTCCTCCAGTCCACTGCCCCTGGTAAGTACCTTTCAGAACAACAAAGGAAAATCAGACTCATTGATACTTAACGTCATTACAACTCAACATACAATATTTAGCATCCACATATCCTACAAACCCCAATTATATTACAGTGGAGTAGTAAAATATTGCTGGTGAAACATTATTATGTGAATTGTGCAACAGATATGGTTGTAATCCCAGCATTGCTACAGTCAGTAGGTGAGTTGGGATCCCTCCAATCACAGTCTGGTTTCAGACCTTCTTTTCATCCAATACAGAGGGGAAAACTAATTCCTTGCAAAGAAACACCAATAAGCAAAAGGCATAACTGTAACTCAATATTCAGGCTATAGTTGATGATAAACTTGCCACGTCTCTCCAACCAACTTTGGGTACACCTGTCACACTGGAAAATTAAAGTGCCAACTAGATGCGCTTAGTGTTCACATACAACTGCTAATTTAGTATCCCTGTTGGCAAAGCTAATGATGCAAATATCACCTACTGAACATTCATTCAGCATAATTAAAAAGAAAAGACTACATAGGGCTTTGTTCATGTTAGATGACGCTGATAACAGTGTGAATAATTACCAGTATACGTGCTCCGATAAAGACACAGCATTCCACTTTCAATCAAACTCCTTTTTTCATTTAAATTAGATGCAAATAAAGCATATGCTACTGAGACGATATACAATTTGAGCAGATTTGTGCCTCAAAGTTTAAAAAATAGGAATAACTTGTTCCATTATTCCCATATACTAAGTACTCATATTTGGCATTCTTAGATTGTTGACATCATTAAAAGGGTGTATAGTTTAAAAAAAATGGTGCTTTTCTATACCGTATAATTGTATCTTCATCCTCCCCATTATTATTATTATTGTTATTACATTTTGCACCAGTCCGTAAATTGTAAAACCAACTGTATACTGTATGAATTAAATAAAATGTGTTTATTTCATGTTGCATAAGATTTATGTCTAACAGTTTAAATACACGCATCAGAATTAATATTCTGTTTTTGTATTCCTTTTACCGAGATGCATTTTTGTACTTGCTTCAATATTTTGTGAATTACTGTTACAACATCTTGGGGAAAAAACTGTGGATTTACTTTTAAACAACTGACGTCAATATACTGTACCTGGTTTCCAAAACACAGCAAGCACATAGTAAACAGTTATTCCCATGACTGGCAGATATAGAGACATATTTCTGATTGTACCCACAAAGAAAAAAAAAAACATTTTCAATATAAAAAGCTGTATTAGTATATTGGATGAACACCTATGGCAGATGTCATAAATACTGAAAACTAGCAACACACAATTGATCTTGTTATTCACATTGTTTGCTATATTAATGCAATAACTAAGTACAGCCAAAGCATTTGTAATATAATGTCATTGCCAATTAAGTAGTGCATATTCTGGTAGTTTTATCAATTTCCACTGCCCTAATTCTGAAACTGACCTAATTTATTTTCTTTCTTTTTTTCCTTCTGGTTATTGATAAACTTATTTATAACTGCTTTAACATTGTCCTACTATTTACCATGTTCAAAAAAAATAATAAAAAAAAAAATAGTATAATACCTTTAACATAAGCAAATTGTTAACCAAACAGATTGATATAAGATATTGATATAAGCCCTGGTGGTATGGTTATATATTATATATATATATATATATATATATATATAATATATATATATATATATATACTGGGCCAAACAAGTTGTACAACATGTTGTATAACACATGACTGCAACTTTTCAAGTTTCGTATTTCAGACCGTCTGGCTCTGAAATGCAATTGTGCACAGTGGGCAGTTAAACGCGTGATGTTAAACAGGAAAGTATCTTATTCATGTAGCCAGTGTATGAGACCCTGCCTACACCAAAATACAATTACCAAATGCTGTCCAGCTCTCACGCAAAACAAAGAAGTGCACATCGATATTGTCTTAAGGTTTTTACTTGATTAAAAAAAAAATGGCTTCGTTCTAAAATGTTGCAGATGTGACTATTATTAGCCATGACCTCTATGGAAGAGCTATGCGCTGACCTGTCCAGTTCTAAGCAGTATATCAATAACAGTCGTACAGTGCCAGGGTAAAGACTCATTAAAATGACTGTGCTGGTCCCATATGTGATGAATATCATATAGATACCAATCGATTATGCACAGTTTCAATCCCTGTTTATAACAAAACTCACAGTTACTATTAACTGAAACTTATGTAGCCTACAGTAGCCTATGGATTGAACATACTTTTGGCACAGTGCTTTGGAGTACAGTAGGCAGATATGGTCTATCTCGATGTGTCAAAATAAAGTCCACAAAACAAAATTATTACTATTATCATTTTTTTAATGTGGTAATGCTATAAATTCAGAGATCTGTAGCTAAGCATCACTGCCCAAGCCAATATTTTCAAAACGTGCAAAGTAAGCGTTGTAAAACAGTATGTCAATATTATCCTACAACTGTAACGAGAAACAGGTCGATTTCAAGTCTACTTACCTCCATCTCCATAGGTCTCAATGCCATACCCGTCCTGTAGCCCATTACTCCAAGTGCCCTCGTACCTGGCCGGTGTGTTGACGCTTTGCCGGACCCCATAGCGACCCTTAAACCCATGACTCCACTCGCCCCGGTACAACCACCTTCCTTTCGTCTCTACACCTAACCCATGCCTTTTGCCCTGCGCCCAGTATCCTTCGTACATATTCCCACTGGGCCAGGTGTACACCCCGACTATCTCAAAGCCATGCGACCAGGACCCGGCGTACTCGCCCTGGCCCTTGGGGCCGGTGCAGATGCCGTGCCCGTGGGCTTTCCCATCTTCCCAGCCACCGCAGTATGTTCCGCCATCGTCGAAGTCAAACCGTCCGCCCGTCATTCAGAAGTGGGGAGAAATAATATAAAATGCAGCAGATGAGCGATGTTGTATTTTTTCCCACTGTCACTGGGTTCAGGACCAAGGATATGACGAAGAACAGGATAACTAAAGAATGTCGTAGCCAGAGAATTGGAGACGTGAATTTGTAGTGTTATGTTATGTGTGTATGTATATGTAGGTGTGTGTGAATGGGAACGGAGGATATGGACATTTACGGGAGCAGCCACGCTGCCTCTGCTGCTGCTACTGTTTGTTTTAATGACCCCTCCTTTCAGTGCACACACAGAGGGAGGGAGGGAGAGACAGGGGAGGAGAGGAGAAGAGAGGAGAGAGACCTCAACCAGCAAAGGCTCGTCCAATTCCCGACGTCACAGCAAAAGCACCTCCCAGCCCTACTCCTTGTATGGGATGGACCTGGTCACGTTTCAAAATAATTTCAAAATGATAATGCACTACAGCGAGTTTCCACAGCTGCGGCGGGTCAAGGGCTGTCGCTTTGATAACTTCAGACGGGTGATGAAAGCTGCGGTGTCGGCAAACAAGGAGTACTTTCGGATCAGAGTGGGAGGTTGGTGGCACTGTTTACCCAGACAAGCTCAACTAATAAATACGTGTTTCCTTGACTTGCCAATTTACTGACCCACCATCCTGCTTTTATTTCAGACTTCGTGGGACACAGACTTAGAACCAACATTTTAAAAAGTTCATACTCACAGCAGTTAAAAAAAGGTGACCACATTTTGTAAACCAAATCCAGGGACACACAGAAAAAATTGTACTACCCAGTATTCCTTAAACTGGCAGAGAGACTCGCTGGATTAGCTATGGCAACTGCAATAGTGCTGTACCATTTAAATCAGTGGTTCTCAACCCTGGTCCTGGGGACCCACTGTCCTGCTGGTTTTTGTTGCAACCAAGGTCTTAATTACTTAATTGAACCCTTAATGGAACTAAACAGAGCTTTTACTTGTTTTAAAGAATTGGAGATTTCAAGTTAAATATAAAATTATATAAGGAGCTTGAATTCTCCAACATTTTGTAAGCTAATCAATTTAGCTCAGTTGGAACAAAAACAAGCAGGACAGTGGGTCCCCAGGAATAATAACAATAATAAAAATAGTCTGGATCGTTCTCTGTAATGTATTTATGCATTTGACATATTAACCAACACAAGAAATTAAAAGTAAGGGTATTGGGGACGAGTTTTGTGAACCGGGGACTCTTTCGGGGACACGGTTTGACCGGGGACACTATTTGACACAATGCCTCATCTGGGGACTGTACCATGAAATCAGGGATGTGTGGTTATCCTAAATAAATGCTGCATTTACTTTTGGATTTAGACGGTTACATACAGACTACAAATATTATCTTTCAATTTAAATAATTCATATATTTACAATGCTAGTCTAGGCTAGTCTATTTAAAATGAGGTTTGTGTTAGTTGAAAAGGAGTTCAGGTGTTGTCTACATAGTATACTTCAGCGGAAACATTTTCATTTTGCCTTTTCCTATATAGATTTATGGGATTGCATTCTAATCTACATGTAATCTGGTTAAACAATTGCATGGTTACACAGAACTACTGTAAAATCACATACCGGAAAACAGAACTGATACATCGTTTGTATTACCTACATGCTACACAAGTGGATAATATTTGTATGTAATGCATCACATAACAACGCTTAACCCTGTAGAAGACTATACTAAACACTTATTAATTTCCTGTTGTAATTAGCCAGGTGTCTTCCTTGGATTCTGCTGTTAAAAGTATTTCGCAACCCACTACCTCTTCCATCTCAGCCAGTCAAGCTACACTTTACAATACCCGAGAGTCTTTCTGGCTGCACTGTAAACATGACCGCCATGCAGCCGTTCTTCAGCCCAGCAGGTTTGATGGCAAAGCATTCTGTATTTACTGTATGCTTTATTTTTTTTAGAAAACTATATGTATGTTTTTGTCAACATATAGTGTATGCTTTTTCTTTTAATATAGCATAAATACATAGTTTGCCTTGCATTTTGCAAATGTATAGTAGCCAGAAAGAAACAAACATTTCGCTGACTGTGGAGATAATTTACTTCCATTATATATTACATACCACTTCTCTCATATTTCTACATTTTCACACTGCTTGTCACTTTAATAAGGAAATGATACCAAGCATCATTCCTTACATTATGCATTTGGCCCACTGTAATTATGAAAGTACCTTTAGAGCCAGCAAGGTAATTGATGAATTGTTAACAACATAGCTGTGAGTAGATATAGTAGCTGCAGCTGGTATATCCGGTAATACATGGGTGTTTGCCACAGTATTTGAGGAAATGTTTTCCCCTACTAAGAAAAACAACCTGTGATTTCTACTGCAGTATCTCCCTGAAAGCTTGATAGCAGACTAGTTGTACTAGTACTCTACTGCCACAAGCAATGTCTACTCTAAGATGTTTTTTATATCCCCATAGATTTTCCAGTCTAACCCCGGTGAGTGCAAAGGCCAGTATAGAGCTCCATGCAAGCCACCAGTCAAGATCGGCAGAGTATTGCAAACGGGCTTCAAATCAGAATCACACAGTGTTGCCTAGGCCCTATTCCCCATACAAAAGCATTACGCATAGGTGTGTTATGTTATAAACTTTCAAATTCATAATTCAGCAGAGGAAATCAATTTAAACATTTTGAGCAATGATTAGAATAATTTGTGTCTCTCATCAGGGTTGTTTTTATACTTTACATACTGATAATTACATGTTTCCAATCCCAGCATAGAACTGTTACATTACTAGCTAGTTTTTTTGTTATTATAGGCTTAAAATAATACAAAACAAGAAATTACAGGTTATTCGAATTTGCAACAGCGGTACAAGTCCTATTTTTGACTCATTTCAGTATTGCATTTTAGCATCTACAAAAGTTATTACACCCTATTTACATATTTTTTCATTTTTTGATTTTCTTTTTCAAAAATATCTGTTTTCTTTTTTCTTTTACCTATAGTTGTTACTATACCAGCCCTTCTTCAATACAAGTAGTATTTTCAGAGCATTTTCTTACTTAATTCACTAGTAATCCTCAATCGGTGATTTGTCCATTAGCAAACCAGGTAACTGACATCTAACACTCAAGTGCATAGTAAACACACATTGGTCGGGCTCATCAAAGAACAAGAGATGGAAGAGTGACACCTGCTGTCTAAAAGGGGAAATTAGTTTAAATTAAAATGTGTACCAACATATACAAACCAGACTAGATGGACTAGATCCCTATCTGGATATTAGCACAAATATGCATGGATTACATTTTAAAAAAGGTATTCATTTATTAATTTATTTCGCTATGTACAATAAGAATACTGTTACGTATGTATTAAGGTGTTAATTTTCGACATCGCAGACTCAAATATTTAAGTGTTTCAAGTGTTATGCTGGAAAGAATCTTTTTTAAAGAACGGTTCCTCTTAGTGCCGCACACATGTATGCAGTGGTGTTAAAGCAAATTGTTAATAAATGCGTTATATATTACTGATAAGCTAACGGTAAAAGGAGAACCCAATAGCCATAGTCTTTCATCAGCCATGAAATGAACCATTATTATACATCATTTGAATCATAAAGTTAAATAGGGTTTCCATAGGACTCTGTCTTCACTGCGACAGTTTGGGACAGTTCAGACTTTTTAACTCAAGCCCCAATGCACTCTAGTAAGTGTAGTCCTTTTTCTCTAAGAAAAGAAAGAAGTGAAAGGTACCCGAGACATGTACAAGGTACCAGAATGCATTCTGATGCGAGTTGAAAAGCCTGAATGGGCACAAACTGGCCCAGTGAACATAGAGTAATATGGTAACCCTAAAGTCAAACCACTGACAGTATTTTATTGTTACAAAACTATGGTGTTTGTCGCAGATAACTGTTGATAATCCAATTTCTTTTACACAAACATTGGACGCTACATCTTTGAAATGAACAGAAACTACAAATACACAGACTCACTTTGCCCCTCCCACGACAAACTGACAAGGAAAATGGCGTCCTCAAGCAGGAAGGTGTCACTAGATGAAGATAAAACAACAGATATGGAACCGATTTCAGAAAAGCAAGACGAAGAATTTCCATTGATGGAAGTTACACCAAAAAAGGACGAAAAACTCATTCTTTATCACTGGACCCAGTCCTTCAGTTCGCAGAAGGTGAGGCTCCTCCGTTAGAATTTTCAGTACCTGGACAGTGGACAGCTCTTAAGAATCATTTACATATCTTCCTTTACAAACAACAAACAGCAACAAAAACCGAATGCTTATGTAATATGAATACAGCATCTACGTACCAATTTTTTCATCGTTGTGATGTTCCTAAATTTGTTGTTTGTTGTTTTTTTGAAGAGGGTAGAGTAGGTATTTGTATTTGGAATTGTGTAGTAGTTGGTCAAATTAACTGTTTGTGAACGTTTAGCATCTGCCTACAAAAAATGGTTCTCCCCGCAAATGCCTTTCAAGTGTCGTTTGGGGCGTCTGTGCTATAGAAACAATTAAACAGGGGCCTGGTGTCCGCGCAGATGTTTTATGTTACCTGCACTGTAATTGCCTGCACTTTGTCACCACCTTCATGGCTTAGAATACGACATGTTAATAACGAATTGATTATATTTGTCGTTGAGAAATTTTAATTAAAAACATGGGTAGCATATTTTACATGTCATTAAACATTAGTGAATTCAATGTGATGGTCTATGTGTTCCAAATAATGTTATACTACTAATAATCCTACTAAAAATGTAATTAGGACTCATATCTGATTGATATACTATTGCAGTTACTTGGTAATATTTAAGAGTAACCATAATGGTTATTAACTGCAAGTACTATTAATTATTTTTATAAAATTCAAACAACATCAAATAAACCCTACAGTGATACTTAGTAACATTTAGCATTTCATTCATTTACACAGTTTGTAACAACATGCAAGTTTGAACAACATCATTTAATATTTTTAAGAATAAAGAATATTGAAAATAATACAAATTCAGTAGCCTTTTGAAAATAATGTTGTCCCACGTGTTAACACCTACAACATGTAGTACACACTTTTGTACGACTAGACTGCCCTTCACACTAATTAAATTATGGTCCCTGCTAAGCCCTTGTAAATCCAATGTCACATTTTTGTGTACTGTATGTTGCAGAAACTTTCTATATTATTTTTTTTTTCATTATTTTTATTAAT
This sequence comes from Polyodon spathula, assembly GCF_017654505.1. Classification (NCBI taxonomy): domain Eukaryota; kingdom Metazoa; phylum Chordata; class Actinopteri; order Acipenseriformes; family Polyodontidae; genus Polyodon; species Polyodon spathula. The sequence continues at coordinate 75,041,208 of NC_054536.1, forward strand.
ATTAAAATAATGTATTCATATCATTATATTAGGTCCGCCTGGCAATTGCAGAGAAAGGTCTGAAGTGTGAGGAGTATGATGTAAGCCTGCCTCTCAGTGAACACAATGAGCCCTGGTTCATGCGATTAAACCCTGCTGGAGAAGTGCCTGTGCTAATCCATGGAGACACTATAATCTGTGATGCCACTCAGATCATTGACCACTTGGAACTGTCATTTGTAGATGGTAAACTTCTTAACAAAACAACACAACATGTCCAGATAATTCCCATTACTAATATGCAAGCTAATATTACTACATTGTAGCTTGCCCGATTTATGTCTTATGATTCAACCTTAGTCCGTATTTACATTTTACATCTACATGTTCCTTTTGTTGGCTCTAAAGTTTTACTTTCAGTAAAAAAAAAAAAAAAGTTTCAGTTTCTTTTTCACAAGTAATTCCAACCTTATATATTCACACATAAATGTTTAGAAAACACGTTAAATACCAATATTTAAAATTCAATACTTTTTGTACTTTAATATTTTTTAGTGTTAGTTTGACATTTAGTTAAAATAAAAACACTATTTAATTAGATCTGTTTACATACCCATTGACTTTGTTCCATATTTCTGCATTTCATTTTGTTACGGAACACATTTGTGCAATGTTTCCTTTTTCATTTATAATATTTCTTTTTTTTTTTTTTTTTTTTTTTTTTTTGTCTTACATTGTCTTAAGTTTTATGTTCTGCATATCCAGAAATGGAGACAGTATAGAAGGTAAGAAAAGTGATTAAAATAGAGAGCCTTAACTTACAGTATTGTAGCCAGTCAGATTTTGTAATCACTCATGAGAAGGCTGGATCATCATTAAACAATAACATTGTTTATTGGAATGACTGCATTACATATTGTGGTTGCTCTCAACTAAGCTTATTCACTTTCATATCCAGCCACGTCCTTACTGTCTAGCTGGGTCCCTTAAATTAGAGAAAGAAAAACAGCCTGTCCCCAGCGCAAAACTACCAAACCCTCAGCCACAACCCCTGCCAACCTCTGGCATGCAGTGAGCTCTGGGTCAGTCTTGTTTTGAAGAAAATGGAAATGCACATTTTAGAAGAGGAATACACTGTTCCTTTGCACTTCTTTAAGGAAAATTTGACAGTGCTGCTTTGCTAAGACACCCCCTATAGGAGGCTCTGTGGTCCAGTGGTTAAAGAAACAGGCTTGTCGCTCTGTCTTTTGGCTGAGGTGTTGTTGTAAGTGACTCTGCAGCTGATGCGTAGTTCACACACACTAGTCTTGTATCTTGTAAAACACTTTGTGATGGTGGTCCACTATGAAAGGTGCTATATAAAAATAAAAACTATTATTATTATTATAAACCACCACTCTCACTGTCCTTTATCCACCACATCATGTTGCAGTAGATATTGTACTTAAAACTCCACCAGCGCAGTGGCAGACACCTATACATTAGTTTTATAGGCATTACTGTTATTGATAGCTACACAATAAAAGTCTCTTCAACTCGCTTCACACTGGTTACATTGCATCATCAGAATTTTTGCTGTTGCCAATTAGAGACTTTAGAGAATAAACACTAGTTACATTTTCTAAGAAAAAAAGTAAATCCCAATTTTTGAAAACAATAGGTTAAACTGATTTGTTTTTTTATGTCACCAGAAAATACACCCAAGCTGATACCGGAGGAAGGAAGTATGTATTATCCTAGAGTCCAGCATTATCGAGAGCTGTTGGACTCTCTGCCAATGGATGCCTATACCCATGGTTGTATTTTACACCCAGAGATAACAGTTGATTCTCAGATACCTGCATATGCAACAACAAGAATTCGCAGTAAGTAACTAGTACTGAATAATATTATCAAGTATCAACAAGTAACATAATGATTTAGAAAGATAAAGCTGTCATGTAATACTGAGCTTGCAGGCTTGCTTTATGTGGGTAGCATGGGGTAGGGGATTGACTTTGTGCATGTTAATCAAATAAAACATTAGAGCAGAGATGGAGCACATTTACCAAATGTGACTGATTGCTTTTTCGGATATTGCTATAGTTCCTTGTATTATATCCTCTTTTATTGTATTCATGTTGAGTTATGTTGTTTTTTAAAAAAAATATAGGGTAGAATGTAAAAAAAACAAAAAAAATTGATAACAAAATATCTAGAAAGGTGAATTGTTTCTGGTGGAATGAGTGGTTGAAAGTTGATAATACCTTTGCTTTGCCTAGGAGAGGGAACTTCAAGCATTATTTTTGACTGGTTTTGTTCTCTTTTTTACTATTACTAGGTCAGATAGAAAATACAGAATCTGAACTCAAGAAGCTTGCCCAGAAACACCCGGAGCTGCAGGAAGCATATGTGGCAAAACAGAAACGCCTCAAAGTGAGACAAAGTCATATCTATCTTTTCATTAAGGAATGTTTGGGCTGTCTGTATTGGCTATTAAAATGTACTGTGTCTGTTTCATCTTTAGTCAAAATTGCTGGACCATGACAATATGAAGTACGTGAAGAAAATTCTTGATGAGCTGGAAAAAGTCCTTGACCAGGTAGAGACTGAGCTTCAGAGAAGGAATGAAGAAACACCAGGTAGGGAAGTGGAAGCAAAACTATACAGTATGTGTTAACCCATTATCAACAAACTCTGCTTTACCCTGATTTACAATGCTGTATCCCACATCTATTAATTTCTACAATTTATTAAGGTGGTAAACCACAGTAAACATTTATAAAGAATGTTTTAATTTGTAAACAAAAAGAAACTGTATCACAGGAGAGCGCAGATTCACATCCTCGCTGTGCGAAGTTGCCGGTCTTCTCTCAGGATTCCAGAGGGAGTGTCATATTGGCGCTGACTCTCCTGCAGATTACAGAGACAAAACCTGCAGGGATTGTTTCTCCTCATCATGCTACAGTGTACCCTACTGTCCAGGCGCCTAGTGAGCTTGTGCAGACACCTGCAGGGCTGACCTTTGTCCTCCAGAGGCTGGTAGCTCGCTGACATCTGTTCTCGAGTTCCCGGGTGTGAAAGAGGAAACTAGCTTGGTCGTGGGGTCGCAGTACCCCACTGAACCTTGAGGTGTGAGTAGAATTGCTGCGGTGAAGGTACCAAATCTTATACACTTAATGTCCTCACATCGATAGTTTTTGCTGTTTTACCATTTGGGGTGCAAAAGAAAACCTAGTCAGTGTCCCTTAAAATAAAGTGTGACCTGGATATGAACAATTAAGGCTTTTTAAATTTGATTTGTTAATGTCATGTCTTATTGTCTTTCTTTCCTGTGAAGAGGAAGGGAACCAGACTTGGCTCTGTGGTCAGTTTTTCAGTGTCGCTGACGTGTCGCTAGCGGTTACGCTGCACCGAATTAAGTTCCTGGGTCTGTCAAGAAGATACTGGGGAAACGGAGACCGACAAAACGTGGAAACATACTATGAGCGGGTCCTAAAAAGGAAGACCTTTAGGAGGGTATTGGGGAATGTAAACAATATCCTCATATCTGCGGTTTTGCCAACAGCTTTCCGCGTGGCTAAGAAGAGAGCTCCTTCTTTTCTGGGAACCACCCTAGTGGTGGGTATTTTAGGAGGAATGAGTTATTTTGCTTTCTTGTACCTTAAAAAAAGGCTAATTAATGTTGGTTGAGATACCTAAAACACAACAAAAACAAATAAAAAGCACTTCTCTTGTGACATTTTTGCAGTCCAGTGCAAATCACTCAATTTTCTTTAAACAAAATATATCAGTTACTGGTAGTCACACTAAGAAAAGCACATTATTTGTATTATGCTTTGTGTAGTATCCATACATAACACACATAACTCAGAGGCTACACAGATTATTAAGTGCTGTCTACTTTTTTTTGACTGTTTGTGTAATGTATGTTAATGTTGTCTTTACTGACATTTTATGCCTCTCTAGAATGTAATCAAGGCTTCAGAAAAACACTTTATTTTTGATTAATAAATCTTATGTACTTTATTTTCACTTTTCTTGCCACCACACTGTCACTCCATGAGTAGCAAGTGTTAGAACCCCAACTAAAGTCACACCTGTTGCAAATTACAAAGTTTAGGTGGGGTCCTTCTAATATCTGCTGCGCAGGACATGAATCTTCCGGTGGCAGGACAGATAAAAGACTGAAAGTCAACCCCCTTTTTTTTTCTTTGTTATGCTGTTCAAGTAAAGCAATGTGTTATTAATGTGTACCTCTTGTATCCACCATGCCTGAACTGAAAGACATTATACATTGTGTAATTAAAAATAACTGCTTTAGCTGTTGTTGTTGTTGTTGTTGTTGTTGTGTTGTGTGTGTGTGTGTGTGTGTGTGTGTGTGTGTGTGTGTGTGTGTGTGTGTGTATGTATATATATATATATATATATATATATATATATATATATATATATATATATATAGAGATATATTAGTGTTCAAAGACATCTTCTAGTGATGATCAATAACATAGTTTACAAATACTGAATCTAATACAAAGTAAAAACATCAGAACTTTAATGTCTACATTTTTGTTTGTTGTTGGGTCTCAGTAAGAAGATTTTACATATCACCTGCTAGAAAATACTTATAGAATGCCATACTAGGCCACACTTGGAATGTTGCATAAATAAAAAAAAAAAACTAACAGTTTGGAAGCGGGTTCTTTATATCAAATGGAGCAGACCAAAGGATAACGGGTCAGATTATCCCCACAAAGACAAAACAGAATGTTAAATTAATCTGTAGTTAAAATTCTAAAAGAGAGAAAAAATACTAAATTCAGTTACGTATATTAAAAAAAAAAAAAAAAAAAACTGTAACGATAACAATATTATTGAAAAGTCTTGAATAAAAACAAAAAACACATAAAAAACCACATACACACGTTTGTATTCCTATATTTGTGGGGACTTCTCATTGACTCTCACTATATTTTTTATTTACTATTTCTAACTCCAGTCAGACAAAACTCCACACAGGGTGAAAATCGACAACAAACTAAATATTTTGGCACTTTTAGTTTTTTTTTTTTTTTAAAGGCATATTTAGTTCTTGCTTTACAAAGTGGGGATGTCCCCACAACAGACAGTACTTGGAACAGAAAATAACCAATAGCTCATACTTTGAATAGAGGTATGTGAACTAGTTCCAGACTATTGTGATGGTTTTGAAGATAGATCAAGATACCCTGTTCTAATCTATAGAAACAGATTCTGAAATTACAATAGAATGGTTTCTATAACTAACTTTAAATGAATATGTCAGTTAAGATCTGATATCTGAATCTCTTCATCAAACTCCTGTAACTCCCAATTCAAAAATACACTTAATGATCCATTTACTTAACAGATGTGTCTGTTAAATCTTGAGTAAAGAAAGCCTCATTAGATGCAGTTTTACAGCTAGATGTCAGCATTCAACCATTTCTTGTTTGTGGATGACAGAATTTATACCAAGCTCCAAAATGTCATTTTACCCTAAATGTTTTTTTTTTGTTTTGTTTTGTTTTATTTTGTTTTTTAGGTTTTTCTGGAAACATTTTAAACAATTGGATTGAAAAACATAATATGCCAGTCACATTATCTTGCTGTCAAAGTAAACTCAAATTTGTAACTGTAGATTATCACACATTGTTACAGTGATTAAACGTGACATTTTGTTATTCCATTCTATTATTATTATTATTATTATTATTATTATTATTATTATTATTATTATTATTATTATTTTATTCATGTATGGACTCATTTAGGGGGTCCTGGCTAGAATGGAGTCAATGAAACCCTTCTAATGCTGGAAATAAATAAATAAATAAATAAATAAATAAATAAAATACATTTTGAGTAAGTTTACTCACTTTTATCAGCAAACTGAATTTGCATTTTAATTTCAATATTATGGTCTCTTTTCCTGATTTACATTTTCAATTTTTGATCTTTACTAAACATGGCTAAGGTTTTAGGTATGGGTCATAATAATAATAATACCACCCCCCCCACACCGCGATCGCTAAATTCTAGAAAAGAGTATCAATCCTGCAAGATAAGGTGAAAATAACTTTAAATAGAAGAACACTGAAGCCATGTGATCTTCAAACTGTGTTCCAGTGGCATGGAACAGATTACCATAAGTTTTCATGTGGCAGGGCAGGGCCCTGTCTGTAAATATTGTTGTGTGGTGATTTGGTGGTGGTTGGCAGGGATGGGGTTAATTTCCTATCCCTGCCAAAATACGTGTGAGAATGTGGCTGGAGCTAATTGAGCAATTGATAATTAGGCTCCAGCCACATGCTATAAAAAGGGGAAAATGCCTTTGTTTGTTGGAGGTGTTTTGGGGTTTCCCGTGTTGCTAAATTTGTTTTGTGTTACAAAGTTCAATGAAGGCTCTGCCCAGCCTGAATAGTTTTTGTTTGACCTTTTATTTTTGGCTCTGTGAGCAGTGTTTTGTTTGACTTCTTGATTTATTTTTGTGATTAAAACAGTGCAGCAGCACTTTAACTGCAGTTTTACTGTCTCTGAGTCTCTGTCCTCCAAGCTATCCTGTCACATGTGGTGTCAGTAGTGGGATAGCGCCCCCTAGAGACTTGGAGTGGGACTGTAGTTTAAAAATAAATAAATAAATAAATAAATAAATACATTTGAATATGGAGCTGGCGCAGGAGAACGCAGATGACAGCTGGGAGTTTTTTTTTTTAAAGAGACTCGTGGAAGAGTTGTGCCCTGGCTGTGGGGAATATGGGCACATGGTGGCCATCTGCCCCACGCAGTATGAGGGGGAGGAGCCATCACTGCCGTCCCAAGAGCCGGAAGGGGAGGAGCCTTCACTGCCGTCCCAAGAACCGGGAGGGGAGGAGCTACAGTCCTGTGAGCTGGAGAGGGAGGAACGGGAGGCCCAACCCCCAGATTTTTTTTGGGGGGGGGACAAGGGCGTGAAGCTGGTGCTGCACAGCAGCCCCTTTTATTTACTGCCGAAGGGAGCCCTGTGGAGATGCTGACTACGAGCCCTGCTGTCGGAGGAACTGGCAGTGCCACCGGCCCTGCTGTTGGAGGAGCCGGCAGCAACCTCAGCTCCAGCCCTGCTGCTAGAGGAAAACAGGTTTTTATACCCGCCTCCACCACCAGAGGAGCTGGAACTCTCTCCACCGGCTGACAGTGAGGAGGAAGACTGGCCTTTGCCACCCCGGCCAGAGGTTCCTGCACTGTTGGCTACACCTGCACCACCCAGGGATGCCTGCCTTGCACCGCCCAGGGATGCCTGCCTTACACCGCTCAGGAATGCCACGCCCACTCCGCTCAAGGATGCCACATTTGGATCGCCTGGGGCTGCCTGCTGCTCCACATCGCCTGGGGCTGCTGGTGTCTCCTTTTTGTCTCCTAGGGTTGTTGAGGGTCCGCTGCTGCCGTCACCTCCCGAGGGTCACTGCAGGCTTCGCTTTGCTTGGGGTTGCTGCCAGCCCTTCATGGCAGCAGGGAATACTGTGGCCGGAGCTGCACAAAGGGGAGCTACCGGCTATGAAGAAGGGGGGCGGGGGTGAGGAGACCACCTCCACCACAGCCCCGACCACCACCCCTGTGCCATAGCTTGGCGCCTGGGGATTGGTTCCCTCAACCTGGGCTCCCAGACACCCAGGCTGCATGTCTAGACCTATGGTTGCTGGAACTGACTCCCAGGTCGCGGCACCACCAGGCACAGGAGGTCGCCTGGTCTCCTGCTCCACTCCCCCTGGTTTCCCAGACGTCGCTTCACAATCGCCTGGGCTCGCACCTTTGCCTGGGGCTGCAGCCAACTGCTCACCTGCCTGCGCTCCTGACGCCCCATCCACTACGCCTGGGTCCCCTGTTGCCAGGTCTCGGTCCCACCATGTAGGCGCCAGACTATGGACTAACCCTCCCTCAAGGATGGGAGAGGAAGGACAATAGGGGACTTGAGGGAGGGGTGGATGTGTGGTGTCCGTAGGGCCATGTGTGCTACGCACAAGGGGGGGGGGGGGGGGGGGGGGGGGGGGTGTGGCAGGGCAGGGCCCTGTCTGTAAATGTTGTTGTGTGGTGATTTGGTGGTGGTTGGCAGGGATGGAGTTAGTTTCCTATCCCTGCCAAAATACATGTGGGAATGTGGCTGGAGCTAATTGAGTAATTGATCATTATGCTCCAGCCACATGCTATAAAAAGGGGGAAATTCCTTTGTTTGTTGGAGGTGTTTTGGGGTGAGTGTTTTCTGTGTTGCTAAATTTGTTTTGTTACAAAGTTCAGTGAAGCCTCTGCCCAGCCTGAACAGTTTTTGTTTGACCTTTTATTTTTGGCTCTGTGAGCAGTGTTTTGGTTGACTTTTGGATTTATTTTTGTTGATTAAAACAGTGCAGCAGCACTTTAACTGCAGTTTTACTGTCTCTGTCCTCCCAGCTATCCTGTCACACTTCATAAGAGTTTTTAAAACAACATTGTAGTCAGTCAGTGTTATAAATGACCATACAACACCCTTGTAAACTTAGCAATGCTTCTCTTAAGAAACAATAGCAAACACAATGATTTTGTAAACCTAACGTTTGCCCAAAATGCCCAAAAGTTTTGCATCATCTAGAATTTTAGGATTGAGAAATAATAATAACAATAATAACAATAATAATAAGAAGAAACATGGAGAGATCACGTGACCTACAGACAGGAATGGACGCCTGAGTCTGCTGTTCCCTTCCACCCGACAGTTATTTTTTTTTTCCTTTAAACTTTATCCAGGGGATTTTTCAGCCACTTAATTTGATAAAAGTTATTATAAAATATTGGAGATATAGAAAAAGTTAAAGGATATGAGTACCGACCTCCCCGAGTCGCAGCTGCATGCTACCGTTGTGGATTTGCTGAAACAACAGCTCGGCGATTTGCAGCCCCTAATGAGACAAGTGATTCGGGAAGAACTTCACGGTTTAACGGAGATGTTCGGATCCTTGGAAAAGGATTTGAAAACATTTACTGCTAAGTTTGACAATATGCCGGTAACCGTTCGGGCGGACAAACATGATTCAGCTGAAACCAGACTCACTGTTGATAGATTGCAGGAGAAACTGGTCCAGTACGAGGACATGTCATGGGTTATTGTTTACTTAACTAAGACTCTTGTACTCGTTTACCGATGCCTTGACCAGACTGCACCCAGCAACCTCCCTACACCCCACACCTGACCTCTCTGCTCCACCTTCACTAGAAGACTGGCTGTACCTCCTCTATGCCCCCACGGCCTCCATAGCCTGCTCCTTCTCCACCTTCACCCTGCAGTGGTGGAACAACATTCCTACAGGTGTCAGGACTGCCCAGTCCCTGACCACCTTCCGGCGCCTCCTCAAGACACACCCCTTTAGACAACACCTGTAAAACTCAACTCTCCCCTTCTGGACAATATAGCACTTTAATGCACTTTAACTTGCACTTATCTGCTTCCTATTTTACTGTATTGAATCCTGCACTGAACCCAATCTGTAGTATCTTGTATTTCACTTTCACTTATATCTAACCCTGATGTAACTATCAACACTTATCTGCTCTTGAACTGCCTTGATATCAAATTGTACTGTGTTTTGTATTTGCTCTCATTAGGACTGAAGCCATTGTATTTTGTATCTTAATTGTAATGTAATTCTTTATATGTATTTTTTGGTATACAACTATAAGTCACCCTGGATAAGGGCGTCTGCTAATAAATAAATAAATAAATTAATTAATTAATAATAATAACTAACTGTGACTTACTTTTTCTTATATATTAATATTTACTAACACTATTTTTCATTGAAAAGTAATTGCTGCATAATTGGAAAAGTTCTTTGCACAAACTACATTTTTCTCTTTACAGATTTTAGTAATTACAATTTTATTGCAGATTTTCGTGAGTATCTAAAATGGGACCAGTAAAGGTGCTCCCAATAAAATGGCCAGGCCCTGCATTCTGACTATTACATGCTGTAACATGGCCAAGAGTTCAGTACATGAAAAGGGGGTGGGGCAGAGCTCTGCTCTTATAATGTATATTTGTTTTGTAGTCTTCTTCTTATATATATATATATATATATATATATATATATATATATATATATATATATATATATATATATATATATCGCGTATTATGCATTGATTTGCAGCGTGGATGGGGAAGCCCCACCCACATTAAAAACCTTGTGCAGAAGGTGACCATCTCCCGAGTTAATTAATTGTTGCTTATCGGGAGATGGTCACCTGCGTAAAAGTCTTCAGCTCTCTGCACTCTGGGTGGGTTGCTCGGAGAACAGAGTGAGTGAGAGAGCGAGGGGTTTAAAAGTAGAAGTAAAAGTAAAAGTAAAACTAAAATATAGGAACAGTGAAGGCAATTGCCCAGCCTGACCTACTAGGGTTTTTGGTTTTTGGTGTATGTTTTTGTTTACATCTTTTGTTTCGCTCTGTGAGCAAGTGTGTTTTTGTTTGCAGTCTCTCTGAGTTCTTCCTGCATCTGACCTGACATCACCACATGGCTACTCTGTCACACATCATCTGTAATTGACAAACACAGGACTGGAAGACCCAAAAAGCTGTCTAACAAGGATGAGCAATGCTTGAAGATAATATAATTAAGGAACAGAAAGAAGACAAATGTTGAATTGACAACAGAACTGGCAGAAGGCAGAGGTGTCATTAAACATCCATCAACAGTCCAAAGCACCTTTGACTATTGTTCCATAGTTCACTTTCTGTGTTTTTGTGCATATTTTAGCCTTTTAGTCTTGTTCCCCTTTCTTAACAGAGGTATTCTTACTGCAACACATCCTTCAAGTCCTGATTTCAGGAGTGACCTTCGTAGTGTTGATTTGATGGACGACACCTGTTTTTCTCCATAACCCTGGTCAGATTATTTCATTTGTGATAGTGTGAAGGTGCCTTTGTGTTCAGTTCTCTAAGCAATGAGCTCACTATTCCCTCCTTTGTGTTGGGTGACAGAAGTTATTCCAGTCAATAGTTCAACATACTGTCTTGTGTGTTGTGTGCTCAAAAATGAATCAGAAAGATTAGTCTAGATATGCACTTGCATTTAAAAAAAAATAGTTCTAATTCAAGACAATTGTTCATACAGCGCTCCAACAAAACATTTCATATCTTGGCTATGCCAGTGATCTGCCACTGATACAATACCTCATTTTGATCCCCAATGGGTGGTTCTTCTATCAAAGCAACATGGAAAATGTTATTCCTTGTTGGGTTAAAATCCCCAGACAGTGATGCGCAGTAGGCCATTATTGGTGTGTCAGGCTCCTTGAAAGCAGGAGTTTGTTCCCCAGTTCATTGGAGGATGGTTGGTTTAGAGGAGAGCGTGGAGAGAGACTTCAGTCAGTCTTGAACATGTAACTGGCACACTTGGCATATGTGAGTAAGTAATATTGAGGTCTTCTCTTTTACTGTAAGAGTTCAACCTGCCAACTTAACACCAAGAAGAGCTTCTGAACCTGATTTAGTTTAGTTTTTGTATAAATGATTACCTGTTGAAATATATATAATTATATATATATTATATATATATATATATATATATATATATATATATATATATATATATATATATATATATATATATATATACACACACAGTACTGTGCAAAAGTTTTAGACAGGTGTGAAAAATGCTGTAAAGTAAGACTGCTTTCAAAAATAGAGATGTTAATAGATTATATTTATCAATTAACTAAATGCAAAGTGAGTGAACAGAAGAAAAATCTAAATCAAAACCATATTTGGTGTGACCATCCTTTGCCTTCAAAACAGCATCAATTCTTTTAGGCACACTTGCACAAAGTCAGGGATTTTGTAGGCATATAGTCAGGTGTATGATTAAACAATTATACAAAACAGGTGCTAATGATCATCAATTCAATATGTAGGTTGAAACACAATCATTAACTGAAACAGAAACTTTTTATTCCTGTGTAGGAGGAATAAAACTGGGTGAGGAACAGCCAAACTCAGCTAACAAGGTGAGGTTGCTGAAGACAGTTTACTGTCAAAAGTCATACATCATGGCAAGACTGAGCACAGCAACAAGACACAGGGTAGTTTTATTGTATCAGCAAGGTCTCTCCCAGGCAGAAATTTCAAGGCAGACAGGGGTTTCCAGATGTGCTGTCCAAGCTCTTTTGAAGAAGCACAAAGAAACGGCAAACGTTGAGGACCATAGACGCAGTGGTCGGCCAAGGAAACTTACTGCAGCAGATGAAAGACACATCTTGCTTACTTCCCTTCGCAATTGGAAGATGTCCAGCAATGTCATCAGCTCAGAATTGGCAGAAAACAGTGGGACCCTGGTACACCCATCTACTGTCCGGAGAAGTCTGGTCAGAAGTGGCCTTCATGGAAGACTTGCGACCAAAAAGCCATACCTCCGACGTGGAAACAAGGCCAAGCGACTCAACTATGCAAGAAAACACAGGAACTGGGGTGCAGAAAAATGGCAGCAGGTGCTCTGGACTGATGAGTCAAAATTTGAAATATCTGGCTATAGCAGAAGGCAGTTTGTTCGCCGAAGGGCTGGAGAATGAGTGTCTGCAGGCAACAATGAAGCATGGTGGAGGTTCCTTGCAAGTTTGGGGCTGCATTTCTGCAAATGGAGTTGGGGATTTGGTCAGAATGAATAAGAACATAAGAACATAAGAAAGTTTACAAATGAGAGGAGGCCATTTGGCCCATCTTGCTCGTTTGGTTGTTAGTAGCTTATTGATCCCAAAATCTCATCAAGCAGCTTCTTGAAGGATCCCAGGGTGTCAGCTTCAACAACATTACTGAGGAGTTGATTCCAGACCCTCACAATTCTCTGTGTAAAAAAGTGCCTCCTATTTTCTGTTCTGAATGCCCCTTTGTCTAATCTCCATTTGTGACCCCTGGTCCTTGTTTCTTTTTTCAGGCTGAAAAAGTTCCTTGGGTCGACACTGTCAATACCTTTTAGAATTTTGAATGCTTGAATTAGGTCTCCACATAGTCTTCTTTGTTCAAGACTGAATAGATTCAATTCTTTTAGCCTGTCTGCATATGACATGCCTTTAAAGCCCGGAATAATTCTGGTCGCTCTTCTTTGCACTCTTTCTAGAGCAGCAATATCTTTTTTATAGCAAGGTGACCAGAACTGCACACAATATTCAAGATGAGGTCTTACTAGTGCATTGTACAGTTTTAACATTACTTCCCTTGATTTAAATTCAACACTTTTCACAATGTATCTGAGCATCTTGTTAGCCTTTTTTATAGCTTCCCCACATTGTCTAGATGAAGACATTTCTGAGTCCTAGGTCTTTTTCATAGATTCCTTCTCCAATTTCAGTATCTCCCATATGATATTTATAATGTACATTTTTATTTCCTGCGTGCAGTACCTTACACTTTTCTTTATTAAATGTCATTTGCCATGTGTCTGCCCAGTTCTGAATCTTGTCTAGATCATTTTGAATGACCTTTGCTGCTGCAACAGTGTTTGCCACTCCTCCTACTTTTGTGTCGTCTGCAAATTTAACAAGTTTGCTTACTATACCAGAATCTAAATCATTAATGTAGATTAGGAATAGCAGAGGACCTAATACTGATCCCTGTGGTACACCACTGGTTACCACACTCCATTCTGAGGTTTTTCCTCTAATCAGTACTTTCTGTTTTCTACATGTTAACCACTCCCTAATCCATGTACATGTGTTTCCTTGAATCCCAACTGCGTTCAGTTTGAGAATTAATCTTTTGTGCGGGACTTTGTCAAAAGCTTTCTGGAAATCTAAATAAACCATGTCATATGCTTTGCAATTATCCATTATCAATGTTGCATCCTCAAAAAAATCAAGCAAGTTAGTTAGACACGATCTCCCTTTCCTAAAACCATGTTGACTGTCTCCCAGGACCCTGTTACCATATAGGTAATTTTCCATTTTGGATCTTATTATAGTTTCCATAAGTTTGCATATAATAGAAGTCAGGCCTACTGGTCTTTAGTTACCTGGTTCAGTTTTGTTTCCCTTTTTGTGGATTGGTATTACGTTTGCAATTTTCCAGTCTGTCGGTACCACCCCTGTGTCAAGAGACTGCTGCATGATCTTGGTTAGCGGTTTGTAAATTACTTCTTTCATTTCTTTGAGTACTACTGGGAGTACTCAAAGAAACAGTACACAGTACTATCTAATCCGGCCCAGGGGATTTGTTTATTTTAAGAGCTCCTAGTCCCTTTAACACTTCTGCCTCAGTTATGCTAAAGTTATTTAAAACTGGATAGGAACTGGATGACATGTGGGGCATGTTGTCAGTATCTTCCTTTGTAAAAACTTGTGAAAAGTAATCATTTAATATATTTGCTATTTTTTTTTCTTCATCTACGATTTTGCCATTTGTATCTCTTAAACATTTAATCTCCTCTTTGAATGTTCGCTTGCTGTTGTAATATTGGAAAAACATTTTGGAACTGGTTTTAGCTCCATTAGCAATGTTCATTTCTATTTCTCTCTTGACCTTTCTAACTTCCTTTTTGACTTGCATTTGCAATTCTGTGTACTCTTTCTGCGTACTTTCTTTTTGGTCCTTTTTTAATGCTCTGTAAAGTGCCTTTTTTTGCTGAATATTTTTTTTAATTGATCTATTAAACCATTTTGGCAATTTAGTTTTACATTTAGATTTGTCTACTTTAGGGATGTAATTGTTTTGCGCCTCTAGTACTACATTTTTGAAGAACAACCATCCTTCTAATGTGGGTGTTTTCTCTATTTTACTCCAGTCTACCTCTGTTAGTCTCTGTTTCATACTTTTCTAAAATTGTAAACCTTAGCTTTAGTCATTACTTTTGGGGTTTTAAAATACACTTCAAATGAGACCATGTTGTGGTCTGAGTTTGCCAGTGGTTCTCTGACCTCTGTTTTAGTTATTCTATCTTCGTTATTTGAAAAGACTAAATCAAGGCATGCCTCCCCTCTAGTCGGTGCCTTGAGAAATTGTGTTAGGAAGCAGTCATTTGTCATTTCCACCATTTCTAGTTCATCCTTCGTGCTACCCACCGGGTTTTCCCATTTTATTTGGGGGAAGTTGAAATCCCCCATTAGTATGGCTTCTCCTTTGCTACACGCATTTCTAATGTCATTGTATAACCGATTATTGTGCTCACCGTCTGAATCTGGCGGTCTATAGCATGCTCCTATTATTATGTCCTTTGAATTTTTGTCCGTTATTCTGACCCATATTGATTCGGTTTTATTTTCTTTGTTCAGGTTTAACACCTGGGCTTCAAGACTGTTTCCTATGTATAGCGCTACCCCTCCTCCTCTTCTGTCCTGCCTGTCTTTCCTATACAGTGTATACCCACAAATATTATATTTGTCCCCATTACTCTCAGACAACCAAGTTTCAGTAACACCTATCACATCATAGTTACCTGTTAGTGCAGTAGCTTTAAGTACTAGAATTTTGTTGGTGATACTTCTAGCATTTAGATAAATACATTTAATGGTTGTCTTACGTGAGTTGTTGTTCTTGTTTTGATGCAGTCTCCCTTCTGTTTTTTTGTTGATTTCTCCCCACTTCCTTTCTAGTTTAAATGTTTCTGAACCTGCTCGAGGATCTTTTCTCCAAGTAGACTGATTCCCTTGTATTTAAGTGCAGTCCATCCCGTCTATACAGGTAGTCCTCGTTGTAGAATGTGGTCCAATGATCAAGATAGGTGAAGCCTTCCTGTGTGCACCACGTCTTCAGCCATGCGTTTTGATTAATTATTTCCAGCTGTCCATATGGTCCTTTGCAAGGTGCGGGTAGTATACCAGAAAATACCACTGTTTTGATTTTCTCTTTTAATTTCCTTCCTAGCTCTCTGAATTTGTTTTGCAGGGATTTTGGTCTGTCTCTTCCAATGTTGTTTGTACCGATGTGGACGACTACTACCGGGCCGTCTCCTGTTTGTTCTAGGAGCCTGTCCACGTTCTCAGTGATGGTCTCCTCAATGCTGAGAAGTACAGGCAGATACTTATCCATCATGTAATACCATCAGGGAGGCATCAGACTGGCCCCAAATTTATTTTGCAGCATGACAATGATCCCAAACATACAGTGAAAGTCAATAAGAACTATCTTCAGCGTAAAGAAGAACAAGGAGTCCTGGAAGTGATGGTATGGCCCTCACAGAGCCCTGACCTCAACATCATCGAGTCTGTCTGGGATTACATGAAGAGAGAGAAGCAACTGAGGCTGCCTAAATCCACAGAAGAACTGTGGTTAGTTCTCCAAGATGTTTGGGCCAACCTACCTGCCGAGTTCCTTCAAAAACAGTGTGCCAGTGTACCTAGAAGAATTGATGCTCTTTTGAAGGCAAATGGTGGTCAAACCAAATATTGATTTGATGTAGATTTTTCTTCTGTTCACTCACTTTGCATTTTGTTAATTGATAAATATAATCTATTAACATGTCTATTTTAATTTACAGCATTTTTTCACACCTATCTAAAACTTTTGCACAGTACTGTATGTATATATATATATATATATATATATATATATATATATATATATATATATATATATATATATATATATATCAATCTTGATTTTCTTTTGTCTTTTAAAAGCTGATTACTTCATTTATTGTGTACGTGCCTGTGACATTGGAGAACTCTGCTGGCTGTCGGGTGTATGCATGAACTTGCAGGGGTAGAAAATCCCATAGATCTCCACCTGTCACTTATGGTGCTGATGCAGAGGCCAGCTGGAGGTATGTCAGCTGGTGCTCTGTGATTGTGATTTGAGGGAGTGTGGCAAAGTGGTAAGTGATTACAGATGTGTGCAGTGCAGAGTGGATGCAAAACAGACAGACAATGATTTCCAGGTGCAAGGATGTTTATTGGTTTATTAACAATGTCCAGAGCCTTATGGCGAACACCTGTAAATAATAAATGATGGAAGTGAATACAGAGGCGTGTATCACTTCGTTTGTAAAAATCCTACGGGTTTGACCCGCAAACATATGTCAAGTTTAACACACCAACACTAAACACAAAACGCAAACACAGTTCTTAGTGACAGTGAATATGTGCTAGTGGTGTATTACAGTTCTCCTTAAAAATGCAAGTGTGAAAGTAATGTCCGGGTTTATGCTGCTTTTCGCTACAGCTCCGGATCATGCTACTGGTAGTCTATTAAAAAACAGACAACAGTTAACAAACACTAACAAACACAAGATAAAACAATACAATACAATACAACAACACAGAGTCCTTGTAGGTTAACACTAACCATTTACCAAGGAACAGATTACTTTGCTACGCCCCTATTTTACCCTTGCTCATGATCCCTTGGTTAAAGAGCGCATCCGCTTCTCCAATCTACGGATGCCACGCCGCTTCCCGTTCGGGTCATTGAGTTCAGGTACCGTAGCTCAGTCCCTTTTCTAGCTGGCCGACTTCCACCTACCCATGGAAATAAAGTGTCATGCCTTTTAGTCCAGGGTATTCTGCTCCCTTTATCTAGTACCCTCTCAGGTCGGGCGAGAGATCTAACACCAAGCATCATTCGATCTCTGTCACAGGGAATCAGTTAAAAGGTCCCTGTTCTTTATATTTCTCTCTGATATAGGAAGTGTATTGACAAGAGTGTGCTCAGAGGATTGCTGAATTCTGACGGTATGCAGTGGAGCTTTGTGCACTGGGCATAGCAAGCCGAGAGGATACAAGGGATCAGCTGTGCACCGAAGGAAAGTGGCTTCGAGAAGAAAGAATAAAGATTTGTTTTACCTGTATGCTGTCCAGTACTGTCTGAGCAGACAACCAGTTGTGCGGTAGTAATAAACAGAGAGAACTAATCTGTTCCACAGTGAGTTAGATAGGATACAGAACAGTGACTCTTATTTGGGCTTCCAGCATTAGGGGAGCACTGAGCCACAGTTTATTTCCACACCTTTATTTTGTAGTTTTATAAACAGTGTTTTTTTTCTCTTCTGCTTTCACCTTTTGTTTTGAATATTATTTTGCGTTGATGTAAAGGAAGGTAAGTAAGCTGGGCTTAGCTGAGTGGAGGACGGGGACGGGACGGGGGGGCTGATGCTGGAACACCAGAATCACTGTCGATCCCTCTTAATGTGTCAACGAAACATCAAGGATAGAAGGTGCCCACTTGAAGAGCCCAGAGAAGTACCCTACTCAGCTCAGTCCAGACGGTTGTCATGCTGATGCACCAGGGAGGCAAAATAGGCTGATCCCTGGAGCCAGCATTACACTTCAGCCATCAACACCAGGCAGAAGAATTTCTTCATCATCAGAATGAAGGAAACACAGATGGATCACATTAGTTTGCAGTAAAAGAAGCTATGTCTTAGTTGGTGCTTATATTGGCAAGAGCTGAGTCCAAGTCCAAGCAAGTTTTAACACCTTCTCTCATGTAATGGAAATCATGAAGATCTGGATATGTCCAGTGACTGCTGTGAATAGTGCAGCTGGCAATGAGGGAAAGACCTTGTTGACAGGAGGAAATAGACCCCATTGGGGCTGGCATGGGCTGGCATCTATGTGGCAGTATCCAGCTATGTGTTTTCAAATGGAACATGATGCTGGAGACACTCGCCCAAGGCTTCTAAGAAATTAAAAAGAACAATACCCCTAGAGTCTGCAAGAGCAGGGGCAGAAGATGACTCAAGGTTTGACAACAGGGTTAATGACTTAGGAAAGGAAATGGATATGAGAACAGAGAGTACTTTACAAAGGACTAGCTCAAGATTTGCAGTTAGCAAAGACGTGGAGCTTTAGGTTTGTGTCTGTGGCTGGAGCAAAGTGACAATGGTTAAGGGTTTGAAGATTCATCAAGGGAGAATGAAATGTTTGAGAGTGATGGGACAAGGGTCTTTGATCAATACTTTTTACGAAGTCAGTCAAGTCAGTCGAATGAAATCCAGCGACAGGAAGCAAGCCACAGTTTGCAGGATATCAGCACCCCTGTCATAGATGTGAGGAGGACTTGCATAAACAGAACTAGTGATGAACCTAATGATCCATGTGAACCCAGTGTAAGAGAGAAAAGAACCTGAACAGGCACAAGCCTGGAGTTAAATGGCCAAGAGCTTCTGAGAAAACAGCGTGGGACACAGTAAACACAGATTTCTGCTTTGTGTTGGAAAGGTTAGGTGGAGCAGTCAAAAAGAAACTGGACACATTTGGTGATACCATCTACACATCTGGAAGCGAGAGGTTTGGAGTTGAAAAAATAAAGGAGAAAGTACAAGTCAGAAGGAGGCATTCGATCTATTACAAAGGATCATAAAATATATGCTTGCAACATTACTGAGCGCCTACAAAAACACTGCAAAAGAAGGAGCGTGTGATAACTAACTTTTATAAAGACCCATTAAAATTTGCAAAAAAGTTATTCACCAGGGAGAAAAAAAAGCACACTAAAAGCAACTTAATTTGAGCTGGAGAGATATCTTGAGGAAATGCACACAGATTCAAAAAGGCAGGAGCCTATGTTGATTACTTCAGACATCCCACCTATCAATCCACAGAATACCAAATGGAGGACTGTGCACCTAAGTGGAAAGAAGTAGAGCAAGCTGTGAAAAAGGCAAGGACGTCATCATCTCCTGGGCCATCATCACCTTGAATGCATCAGCGGGTGATTAGGGATCCTGGAGGCAAAACGTATATTAGACCAGACAGTACCCCAATTAATTTCATTATCTGATGGTGGTAAATCCCTATTTCAAATTCCTTACCAGTCCCAGTTAGTTTAACCCCCCATGTCCAACATATTCTGAAGTGGGTGTGTTGACAGTGCTGTCCTCCAAGGCACCCCATAGACACGCAATGCTGACCGAAGTTGGAGGTAAAAAAAAAAGAAACCCCTGGCAAATTGTATCGAAGTTGTAAATCCTGGAATGTGCGAAGACAGCCATCCCCAGAAATATCAGTGAGAATATGTATCCCCCTGTCCCTCCAGCATAGGACAGAAATGGGTAGGCCCTCTATCAGAAGTGCAAAATTGTGAAATATAGGAGAGTGAGAGTGCCAGTTAAGCTGGATTTTTGTATGCTTCTCCACAGAGCCCCAGACAGTAACTAACTGTGGGATTATGGGGCCAAACCATAGTTTGCAATGTGTAAAAGCAATATTTGAATAGATTAAACATTGCAGTCTGTATGGGTACACCTAGTGTGAAGTTTTAACACCTACTCTCATGTAATGGACCTGAATACCATTGTTGATAGACCCATTTGAACTGTAACATAAAGAAAATTACTGTTGTCAGTATTACAGCCACGGCACAAGAGTGCCCTTTTGTGCATACAATAAAAGTGTGTCTTAAACCAGTTGTACTAGCTGTACATATTAATTTATTTTCACACGTGCTGTTTATTTTACATGTGCTGTTTAAAAGTAATTGTATACAAACTAAAATAGGTTTAAAAGGCACTGTATATCAACAGGACACTCAGTGTTGCATCTCTAGCCCCGCCCAACCCCTTGTTTGCTGTATTTATCACATACCTCTTCATAGTCATGCATACTGGTAAATCCTCTCCTGATCACTTGTTTTATCACCAAACTCCTCAATAATGCGAAACAAGTCATTTTATTACTATAACATCTCAAAAAGCTTGGCAAATGTCTGTGATTTTCTTTGAACGCTGGATGCGGAAGCAGCTGAAGGGACTATGTGTATTGCTCATATCCGGCCCCTTTTTTCAGCTTCTCTCGGCTCCTATCTGTCTCACTCACCCATTGAAAGCTTTTCTCGGCTTTTTCCGGAGAAAAAAAAACTAGAGACCCGTGCTTGACGTCCGACATAGGACTGCAAAGGGTTAATACAAATAATGCCTGGTGTTTTGAGCTCTACTCATGTTTGGACATTTTGTTTGTTTTACTGTAACAGTTAGATCCCCATGACAACTCTCCACACCCCTATTCATTTTTTTTTAAAACTGCACTTTCACTGGTACATATCATTCGAATTGTGGTGTATTTTGACTAAGGTAAAATTAGTTCTGAATCTGCACCAATTATTGTTGGATCTCCTGGGAAAGCATCTTTCAAACAGGACAAATTCATACCATACCCCTTTTTGCCATAAATAATAAAATATTAGGATTACATTCTATTAGCCTTAGTCCTTCAGAAAAAATGACACAATGCTATTTTATATCCAAATAATATCATATAATATCTTTGTGACTTATAAGGGAGAAGGAAGAAATTGGATCTATATCCTGTTAAGAAATAGCATTTGTTGTCCAGGCCTACTCCTATTCTGTCTGAAATCTTGAATGTCATGCAGTTAACAGATAATATTAATTCTGTTTGCATGGTATTGCAATCTGCAATATGGAAAGGTAAAAGGCTGGACAGTCGTTATAGCCTAGGGTCCCAATTTAATTTAGACTCATTTCACAACTGATCATATTTTTGTAATCTTTTTTTATTTTTAATTTGTATTTGTTATAATATGTTATTTGTTATAAGAACATAAGAACATAAGAAAGTTTACAAACGAGAGGAAGCCATTCGGCCCATCTTGCTCGTTTGGTTGTTAGTAGCTTATTGATCCCAAAATCTCATCAAGCAGCTTCTTGAAGGATCCCAGGGTGTCAGCTTCAACAACATTACTGGGGAGTTGATTCCAGACCCTCACAATTCTCTGTGTAAAAAAGTGTCTCCTATTTTCTGTTCTGAATGCCCCTTTGTCTAAACTCCATTTGTGACCCCTGGTCCTTGTTTCTTTTTTCAGGCTGAAAAAGTCCCTTGGGTCGACACTGTCAATACCTTTTAGAATTTTGAATGCTTGTCTTCTTTGTTCAAGACTGAACAGATTCAATTCTTTTAGCCTGTCTGCATATGACATGCCTTTTAAGCCCGGAATAATTCTGGTCGCTCTTCTTTGCACTCTTTCTAGAGCAGCAATATCTTTTTTATAGCGAGGTGACCAGAACTGAACACAATATTCAAGATGAGGTCTTACTAGTGCATTGTACAGTTTTAACATTACTTCCCTTGATTTAAATTCAACACTTTTCACAATGTATCTGAGCATCTTGTTAGCCTTTTTTATAGCTTCCCCACATTGTCTAGATGAAGACATTTCTGAGTCAACAAAAACTCCTAGGTCTTTTTCATAGATTCCTTCTCCAATTTCAATATCTCCCATATGATATTTATAATGTACATTTTTATTTCCTGCGTGCAGTACCTTACACTTTTCTCTATTAAATGTCATTTGCCATGTGTCTGCCCAGTTCTGAATCTTGTCTAGATCATTTTGAATGACCTTTGCTGCTGCAACAGTGTTTGCCACTCCTGTGGCTTACAAATCTTGTGCATATTGAGAAATCATTTTTAGTTATTCGTAGTTACTGGCATAGAGTCTAATTCTCCCCAAATACAAATACAGAAAGATGTAATTCAGGCCAATTAAAACAAAAGCCAGAGATTTGTTGGCAAGACTATAAACACAGCATTTGGCAAGTAATGGATCTGGCAGGAGAAACAAGTTACATTTCAGAACACCATCTTTTTTAGCCAGTAATGAGATTAATAGTTTTGAAGGCTGCACCTTTTTTCAGAGAATAATAACATAACATTTTAACTAGTAAAATGTTAACATTATAAAACTTGACACTAATATTTACTGTCACCATTTTTTTTCCTTGTGTACTTAGAAGTTATATTGTTCCCTATTTAGGTAAAACAACTTATTGGAAGAAAATGTTTCTTTCCAAATGTGGTTTTAATATACAGTACTGTGACAGGATTGCGTCATGGAACAAGCTGTTACCAGCAGAAAAGAGACCCAGAGACAGAAAGATGCAGTTTAAGCGCTGGTGCGCACGTTTATTAACAAAACAAACACAAAAACAGGAACAAAATAAATTGACACAAGTGCCAAAATAAAATGTTCAAACAAAAGAATAACTGACTTGTAGGCTGGGTGCCTTCACTACAGATACAAAACAGTACAAAAATCACAGCACAAACACTGATTCTTCTTGCGTAATCTTCCATGGCTCTCCGTCCTTCACATCACTTCTGATCACCAGGGTAGCGGTGGTGGAATAAAGTGCAGGAAACTGCTTAAAAGCTATCAATAAGCTCTTCATTAAAGTAACCCACAGAACCGGAATTGATGACAGACTTAACCAGGCCACAAGCACTATTAAATACAGGTTTTTTGGGCCTGGTTGAAAACAGACAGACACAGCATGATAAACAAAGTAAGCCATTTATGCAAATTCAGAGCAACATAGATGAATAGACACGGAAACACAAAGCAACCAGAGGCAACTATCACAGACATTCAGAGTCCCATGGTCACACACCCCTGCTGCTGCTGCTGCTGCTGCTGCTCTGTCCCTGGGTTTTGATCATAACAAATACAGTCTGTTTTTATAAGTATAACAGCATTTCCTTGGAGTTCAGGAAGTTTAATATTCTTTCCGAAACAGGTTGTCATTTCCATGTCAGGGGTCTGAGGGGCAACAGATGGTGCTGGTGTTATATGTTCAGACTGCATTGGTGCAGTCA
Source organism: Polyodon spathula (assembly GCF_017654505.1). NCBI lineage: Eukaryota > Metazoa > Chordata > Actinopteri > Acipenseriformes > Polyodontidae > Polyodon > Polyodon spathula. Next base: position 75,064,727 of record NC_054536.1, read on the forward strand.
CGTGGTTATTAGCTCTTAATGCTGGCTTAATTTGAATGCATGCATGAATAACAGAGCAGCTGATAACTAGTTATGACCATTAAGTATCAAAGAAAGTCTCACTATGATTTCTGAAATAGTGTTTTTGATAAAGATGAGCAAAAAAGGCTGTATAAAATAAACAACACAGGTAATGAGCTATATTGTAATTTTCCAACATGTGGAATATATTGTTCTTTATTAATGATTCAAGGGAATCAACCAAAATTACAAATTTCTCAAATTATAAATTTATTTCCAAAAAAATTAAGTGTCACAATTATTGGCACCCTTGTTTTAAGTACTTTGTGCACCCTCCCCTTGCAAGGATAATGGCATTGAGCCTTTTTCTATAACATTGGAAGGGATCTTAGACCATTCCTCCACACAGAATCTTTCCAGATCCTTGATATCCTTCGGTCTGCGCTTATGGACTGCCCTCTTCAATTCAAACTACAGGTTTTCAATGGGATTCAAGTCTGCAGACTGAGATGGCTATTGCAAAATGTTGATTTTGTGGTCAATTAACCATTTCTTTGTGGATTTTGATGCGTGCTTGGGGTCATTGTCTTTCTGGAAGATCCGCTTGCGGCCAAGTTTTAGCCTCCTGGTAGAGGCAACCAGGTTTTTGGCTAAAATGTCCTGGTACTTGGTAGAGTTCATGATGCCGTTGTCCTTAACAAGGGCCCCAGGACCAGTGGAAGCAAAATAGCCCCATAACATCAAAGATCCAGCACCATATTTCACAGTAGGTAGGGGGTTCTTTTCTGCATATGCATCCTTCTTTCGACGCCAAACCCACCGCTGGGGTGCTTGGCCAAAGAGCTCTATTTTTGTCTCATCTGACCATAGCACCCTGTTCCAATCCAAATGCCAATGCCGTTTAGCAAACTCCAGGCGCTTACATTTGTTGGTTTCTCTCAATAAAGGCTTTTTTTCTGGCAACCCTTCCAAATAGGCTATTGGCATGGAGGCGGTGTCTAATTGTAGATTTGGGCACTTGGTGACCCCAAGATGCAACCAAGTTCTGTAATTCTCCAACTGTGGCCCTTGGATTCTTCTTTGCCTCCTGAACCATCTTCCTCACTGTTTTTGAACTTCTTAATTATTGCCCTAATAGTGGTAAGTGGTATATTTAGGTTTTTAGCTTTTTTTGTAACCATTGCCTGATTTATGAAGGTCAACAGCCATTTGTCTCTTTTCATTTGTGAGTTCTTTGCCTTTCCCCATGGTGATGGATGACAAATGGATTTTACATGTGTGTTACCTCATTTTTATACCCCAGTGAAACAGGAAGCCATGGAAGTCCACAATACAGTTCTTTAGTACTTAAAAAAGGAGAATGTTAATGCAAATTTAATTTTGTGTGATTTTATTTATAAGAATCTTTAGGGTTGACACCTATCTTTTTCAGAAATAAATATTTATTACTTTAATTATTACTTTATCATTACTGTAGTATGGGAAAATATATCGTATGAAATGACTGATAACTCAGATTGGTAGCAGTTCAAGAAGGGAAGCAGTTACATGAACACACAGCAGCAGTTACATGAACACACTCTCTCTTAGTTATAAGATGAAGTGAACCAATACTTATACATTTTCAGCATAGAAACAATAAGCAGCCTAATACGTCAGCAATATCATAGAAGAGTCTCGAAATCCTCCCTATAAGGAGTTGTTTTTTGCTCAAAGCCCAGAGAAACAACTCCACTCTCTCACACATATACAGCAACCTTGAACAAATTCTTTTTCTAATCTTTTGCAGGTGTAGCTGCATCAAAAATAAAACAAAGTCGCTCTGCACTACAACATTTTGAGCAGTAGCGAAGCAGTCAAAACAGTATATTATAAGCGAATAAGTCTATGAAAGTCATCTTGGAAACATCACTTGAACAAAGTACACAGAACAAAGTACACAGAAAGAGTACACAGAACTGCAAACGCAAGTCAAAAAGGAGGTTAGAAAGGCCAAGAAAGAAATAGAAATGAACATTGCTAAGGGGGATAAAACCAATTCCAAAATGTTTCCAATATTACAACAGCAAGAGAACATTCAAAGAGGGGGTTAAATGTCAAAATCATAGATGAGGAAAAAAACTTTTCATAAGTTTTTACAAAGGAGGATATGGATAACATGACCCACATGTCATCCAGTTCCTGTCCAGTTTTAAATAACTTTAGCATAACCAAGGCAGAAGTGTTAAAGGGACTAGGAGCTCTTAAAATAAACAAATCCCTTAGGCCAGATGAGATCCTCCCAATAGTACTCAAAGAAATGATACTTTACAAACCGCTAACCAAGATCATGCAATAGTCTTTTCGTACCGACAGACTGGAAAATTGCAAACGTAATACCGATCCACAAAAAGGGAAACAAAACTGAACCAGGTAACTACAGACCAATAAGCCTGACTTCTATTATATGCAAACTTATGGAAACTATAATAAGATCCAAAATGGAAAATTACCTATATGGTAACAGTATCCTGGGAGACTGTCAACATTGTTTTAGGAAAGGGAGATCATGGCTAACTAACCTGCTTGAATTTTTTGAGGCTGCAACATCGATAATGGATAATTGCAAAGCATATGACATGGTTTATTTAGATTATTCAGATTCAAGGAAACACATGTACATGGATTAGGGAGTGGTTAACATGTAGAAAACAGAAAGTACTGATTAGAGGAGAAACCTCAGAATGGAGTGTGGTAACCAGTGGAGTACCTCAGGGATCAATATTAGGTGTTCTGTTATTCCTAATCTATATTAATGATTTAGATTCTGGTATAGTAAGCAAACTTGTTAAATTCACAGACGACACAAAAATAGGAGGAGTGGCAAACACTGTGACAGCAGCAAATGTCATTCAAAATGATTTAGACAAGATTCAGAACTGGGCAGACACATGGTAAATGACATTTAATAAAGAAAAGTGTAAGGTACTGCACGCAGGAAATAAAAATGTGCATTATGAATATCATATGGTAGATACTGAAATTGGAGAAGGAATCTATGAAAAAGGAGTTTTTGTTGACTCAGAAATGTCTTCATCTAGACAATGTGGGGAAGCTATAAAAAAGGTCAACAAGATGCTTGGATACATTGTGAAAAGTGTTGAATTTAAATCAAGGGAAGTAATGTTAAAACTGTACAATGCACTAGTAAGACCTCATCTTGAATATTGTGTGCAGTTCTGGTCACCTCGCTACAAAAAGGATATTGCTGTTCTAGAAAGAGTGCAAAGAAGAGCGACCAGAATTATTCGGGGTTTAAAAGGCATGTCATATGCAGACAGGCTAAAAGAATTGAATCTATTCAGTCTTGAACAAAGAAGACTACACGGCGACCTAATTCAAGCATTCAAAATTCTAAAAGGTATTGACAATGTCGACCTGAGGGACTTTTTCGACCTGAAAAAAGAAACAAGGACCAGGGGTCACAAATGGAAATTAGACAAAGGGGCATTCAGAACAGAAAATAGGAGGCACTTTTTTACACAGAGAATTGTGAGGGTCTGGAATCAACTCCCCAGTAATGTTGTTGAAGCTGACACCCTGGGATCCTTCAAGAAGCTGCTTGATGAGATTTTGGGATCAATAAGCTACTAACAGCCAAACGAGCAAGATGGGCTGAAAGGCCTCCTTTCGTTTGTAAACTTTCTTATGTTCTTATGTTCTTATGTTTTGGTGTATAAATAACCTAACCTCTTGTATTTCAGACAATGATTCAGCTATTTTTACCTCTGTTCCAGCATTAAGAAATTGGATGTTTTCTCAGCAACTAATGCCTCTTTGTCCTTCCACACCTTTAGAAGGTTCACATGGTAAATTTGTTCATGCTTTGTCCTTCCTGGTGGCCTCACCTTATAATTTACCTTTCCCACGCGATCAATGACCTCATACGGTCCATGCCAAGTAGTTAAAATCCTCCACTGTCGGTACCAGGACCAACACTCGATCACCTGGCTGAAACACCCTGACTGTAGCTAAACAATTATATGAACCTCTTTGAGCTTTTTGGACATAATGATTTGCATTGATTGGTCGAGGTCCCTGTCCCAACTCTCTGACGACCTCCTCAGGTCTCTTCGTCAGTACCTGGATGTCTTCCTTTAGGAACTGTAGAGCTGCTCCTCTCGTAACAACTGGTTCATGTCTTGCTGTGAGGCTGTTATATGTTGCAGTGCTCTTTGAAACATGTTTGTCACATTTTCTGACCTTTTGCACTGTCTTGTGGTATAAAATGAACATGCAGGATCACAGCAGGTGCATTTGAACAAGTCGGTGTCTGTATGTTTATTGTTTATGGTGTCGGTTTAAACAAAAACACAAAAATAAACAAATATACTAAACAAACAAATGATACAAATGATACATGAGATCAAATGAAAACCTAACTCCGTCTTGGAGCATTAACTAAACAATTCAGTTGTTTTAAGCATTTATGGGATGGCTAAGCTGTTTACTGATATACCATTTCATAAAAAGCCAAACACCTGAAATCACCTTCTTGAGAAACAAAGCACTCCCTTTCCACCATTACCTCCCTCAACTAGACTTACTGGGAGTGGCTCTTCAGTACCCTTTCTAATGAGGCTCAGGTGTGCCCCATGTCTGCCCTTAAAGTGCAAGTCTTCTGTATTCTGGGAAACACTGTCTTTTCCCCACCTGTAAGTCTTTCAGGACTACATTTTTCAAATCCCCCCCGAATGTGGGCATAAACTTTGTAAAATACAAGGACTAACGTATAATAACCTTAATAACCTTTTCCCATTGTCTCAATTAAAAAAAAAAAAAAAAATTATATATATATATATATATATATATATATATATATATATATATATATATATATATATATATAGTGGCGAGGTCCGCTCCTCCAAGTGGTGCCACTGGAAACTGCCCACCCGCAAGAGTGGTGCTGAGCTGAACACGGACCAAACCGACGTCAGGCTGGGGCGACAGGCCGGTCGGTCAAACCTAGTCGCAACCAATGGATAAAAATGTCATTATCGCTTACGATGAATGCTAGGGCGTTCCCTGTAGGCGACGTGCGTTGGCCCCGTCCGACCAGCGTGAGAAATAGACGAGGACTACCGACTTATGGATGGAGTCGGCTAAAGAAGCTAGTCCAAATGAAAGAGAAATCACTCCGCATCGCCACGCTCAACATTGGGACGCTCACCGGACGAAGCCACAAACTCGCCGAGATCCTCAAGCGCCGCCGCGTGGACATCGCCTGTCTACAGGAGACGAGGCGGAAAGGTCAGAAATGTCGCAGTAGCGCAAGCCGACCAGTACCATGACCTCTACGAGCAACTGGACACAAAGGAGGGCGAGAAGAACATCTACCGACTGGCAAGGGCGTGTACCAAGGCAGCCCAGGACATCGAGCACTAGAAGTGCGTGAAGGACAAGGATGGGCGGCGACTACAGGACAAAAGCAGATCCTGAAGTGCTGGCAACAGCACTTCAATGAGATATCCAACATCAAGTTCCCGCACCCGCCAATCCCCGATGGCCCAATAAGCGCTGGCCCGGTTCCCCGCATCACAACCACTGAAGTCAAGAAAGCTATTTACAGCATGAAGAACCTGAAAGCACCTGGCCCCGATGATCTGCCAGCCGACCTGTGGAAGCTGAAGGATCTTCATGGTGCTGCGACCACCTGGCTGACGGACTTCTTCAACGAAATGGTGGACACCTGCCAAACCCCTGCGGACTGGATCGCAAGCATTACAGTGCCCATTTTCAAGAACAAGGGCGACCCGGCAACATGTTCCAACTACCGCCAATCCGCCTCCTGTGCCACACCATGAAGATCTTCGAACGAATCCTCGACCAGCGTCTGCATAGCATCGTCAGGCTAAACATCAACCAGTGTGGATTTGTCAAAGGCTCAGGCACCACGGACGTGATTTTTGCTGCGCGCCTGCTGCTGGAGAGACACCGGGAGAAGAGGAAACTATTACACCTAGACTTCCTTGATCTGGAGAAGGCCTTCGACTGTGTCCCACACCAACTCATCTGGTACGCACTGCGCGACCACAAAGTGCCGGAACTTCTCATCAACTGGGTCCGTATGCTCTACACGAACGCCACCAGCCGCGTGAGGTGCTCAGTCGGCATCTCTGACAGCTTCTCTGTGAAGGATGGCGTCCACCAGGGTTCTGCACTGTCACCACTCCTCTTCATCCTCGTCATGGACACCATCACGCATGACCTGCAGCACAACGTCCCGTGGACCCTGCTCTACGCTGACGACATCATGCTCGTGGCCACAACCAGGGAAGAGCTGCAGCAACAGGTGCAGGCTTGGAACAATCGACTTTGCCAGTTTGGACTTCGCCTCAACACTGCGAAAACCGAGTACATGGAAACGAGCCCAGCCACTGGTTCCATCCAAGTCAACAGCGTGGACCTGGCAAAGACTGACCTGTACCGGTACCTGCAATAACAGCTTTAAGTCTTTTGGGGTAAGTATGTACCAGCTTTGCACACAGTGTCGGAGTGATTTTGGCCCATTCTTCTTGGCAGATTTACTCCAGGTTGTTCAGGTTGGTTGGACGACGCTTGTGGACTGCAATTTTCAAATAGTGCCACAGATTCTCAATGGGATTGAGATCAGGACTTTGACTGGGCCACTGTAGGACATTCACCTTTTTGTTCTTGAGCCACAACAAAGTTGCTTTGGCCTTGTGCTTGGGATCATTGTCCTGCTGAAAGGTGAATTTCTTCCCAAGCTTCAGTTTTTTAGCGGACTGAAGCAGATTCTCTTGCAGTATTTTCCTGTATTTTGCTCCATCCATTTTTCCTTCAATTATAACAAGATGCCCACCCTCACAGCATGATGCTGCCACCACCATACTTCACTGTAGGAATGGGGTGTCTTGAGGCAGTGTTAGGTTTGTGCCACACATAGCACTTTGAGTTTTGGCCAAAAAGCTCTATCTTGGTCTCATCTGACCACAAAACCTTTTCCCACATCGCAGCTGGGTCACTCTCATGCTTTCTGGCAAACTCCAGACGTGCTTTCAGATGGTACTTTTTGAGTAACGGCTTCTTTCTACCCACCCTCCCATACGGGCCAGTGTTATGCAGAGCTCTTGATATGGTTGACTGGTGCACCATTACTCCACTCCCAGCTACTGAACTCTGTAGCTCCTTCAAAGTAATTGGTGGCCTCTCTGTGGCTTCTCTCACAAGTCTCCTTCTTGTTTATGCATTTGCATTATTTTATCTCTAACTTCTGTAGAATGCTCTTTGGTATACAAGGTATAAAATGCTCAAATTACTTTTTATCACAAATGTTAGCATTGTCGTAAAAGGTTTTTTTTTTCCAGTTCACTTTATACATGTAGTGCAATCCCAATTTATATCGCCAACTTTTGCGCGTATCTAATGTAAACATAACTCGTAATGGCTTGGAGGGGCTGAAGCCACCCCAAAGTTTACCTTAACCCCACTCCCCCCATAGCCCTGCCACCGAAAAATTTGGATTTATCGATGTGACTTAAAGTTGTGCAAGATTTTTCAGAGACTGCATGTTGGTTTCAACAATAGAGAACCATTCCAGATATCGCCTTCAACAACATGAACTCAGGACTGGGAGCTTGCTGTGTGAGCATAGACAATACAGTACAGACATTCAACATGAACTCAGGACTGGGAGCTTGTTGTGTGAGCACTGACAATACAGTACAGACGTTCCACATGAACTCAGGACTGTGCGCTTGCTGTGTGAGCACTGACAATACAGTACAGACGTTCAACATGAACTCAGGACTGGGAGCTTGCTGTGTGAGCACTGACAATACAGTACAGACATTCAACATGAACTCAGGACTGTGCGCTTGCTGTGTGAGCACAGACAATACAGTACAGACATTCAACATGAACTCAGGACTGGGAGCTTGCTGTGTGAGCACTGACAATACAGTACAGACATTCAACATGAACTCAGGACTGGGAGCTTGTTGTGTGAGCACTGACAATACAGTACAGACGTTCAACATGAACTCAGGACTGGGAGCTTGCTGTGTGAGCACTGACAATACAGTACAGACGTTCAACATGAACAGGACTGGGAGCTTGCTGTGTGAGCACTGACAATACAGTACAGACGTTCAACATGAACTCAGGACTGGGAGCTTGCTGTGTGAGCACTGACAATACAGTACAGACATTCAACATGAACTCAGGACTGGGAGCTTGCTGTGTGAGCACTGATAATACAGTACAGACATTCAACATGAACTCAGGACTGTGCGCTTGCTGTGTGAGAACTGACCATACAGTACAGACATTCAACATGAACTCAGGTCTTGCGGCTTGCTGTGTGAGCACTGACAATACAGTACAGACATTCAACATGAATTCAGGACTGGGAGCTTGTTGTGTGAGCACTGATAATACAGTACAGACGTTCAACATGAACTCAGGACTGGGAGCTTGCTGTGTGAGCACTGACAATACAGTACAGACGTTCAACATGAACTCAGGACTGGGGGCTTGCTGTGTGAGCACTGACAATACAGTACAGACATTCAACATGAACTCAGGACTGGGAGCTTGCTGTGTGAGCACTGACAATACAGTACAGACGTTCAACATGAACTCAGGACTGGGAGCTTGCTGTGTGAGCACTGACAACAAGCTACTCGCTTTCATGCTGAAGGGGGAACTGCGTTGCTATTCCCTCCAGGAAATGCTGACTCAAAAACTCTTGTGTTGATTCCATTTCATCATGTTCAAAAATTCCTACTAGTTTCCAGTGGCACTGGAACAATTTTTAAAGTGGGGTTTCTGAAAGCCACAGCCCCAGCACCCCTAGTTCCAGTGCCCTTGCTAGTTTCTATTAAAAAAAAACAAAAACACACACACACACACACACACAAACACACACACATTTAACAACTCTAACTGATTTACTTTTAAACGTTATATTTACTTTAACTTTCAATTGTAAACAATCAATGTTTTTTAATGTTTTGAATTATTTTAAATTCTACCCCTTGCTTAAATGTTTAAATATAACCTATAAATGTTACAGTTCTTTGTTAATTTCATGACTTTTTATTTTATTACAGTGTAGCAGGCAGCGTTGTGTGATACACTGCTGTTACTATATCCTGCCCTGTGTCAGTGAATTGAGATGACGTTAAAAGCTCTAAAACCATGACTGCAAAAGAGTTCGGCTCTTTTGCATTGTTGTTCACACGTGGACATCAAATGCCCAATTGATTTTTATGCTGCACTGCTTTTTCTGATATGTGTCAATAATGGCAAATAACAATGAAGTCTGGTTATTATTATTATTATTATTATTATTATTATTATTATTATATTATTATTATTATATTATTAGTAGTCGTAGCATATTTTTTTATAATGTCTGTCATTTGTGTCTGGGGTTTTATTTCAACACTGTATCAATGTCTGACATAAGTGGGCAGTAAAAGACAGAGACAGTTCAAAAGCCGACAAGCTTCTCCATGCAGGAGAAAAAAGATGTTCAATCAAAGTATTTGCCTTACAACAACGTTTCCCATGTTCAATGAAATGTCAAGGTTTGTAAACTACCTGCAACCACATCTTTAACAAAACAGTCTTCAGATGTATCCGTACCTGGGTCGATTGCCCAAACAAGCTGAGACCACCTATTTTTTCGATATTGGATTGTTTGCTCTAAGACCCCGTTCACATAGGAGTGATTGGACGCTCTCTTGAGGTATGTGGGATCGTCGTTTCGCACCCAGCCTTGGCCCTGTTACAACAGCACTTACTTCATACTGCACTATAACATTTGTAAACTATGGCTGGGACCAAATCAAAACTTTGACAACACTGTATTTAATAGCGTTTTCTTTTTTTTTTTGTATCTTATTTCTTCTACTCATAAAAAGAAAACGCTATTAAATTGTTTTGTTACGTGTGATTAGCGGGTTGTCAAAGTTTTGATTTGGTCCTAGCCTATGTTGGATAAAGGGGTAATTTATTATTATTATTATTATTATTATTATTATTATTATTAGTATTATTATTATTATCAGGCACTTAATCTGCATTATATTCCACCATAGTACTGAAGTTTTGCGACACATATCGAAACACTGACACTGTACATGCCAACACAATGTACAGTGTAGCCCCCTCAAATTTTTGCCTAGACCCCCTCCGAGTCTGCAGCTGCCAGTCACGGGCAGTTTGCAAAACCTGATTCCGATGCGTGACGTCTGCCAAAAATCCAGGACGTCATAATTCAGAAAAAAAATATATTTTAAATAAATACTTTGTATTTTCATTTGGTTTAGCAATGCTGGTAAACACATTTCCATACGCATGTCAATTTCCATATGCACGATAAATGTGTGTAATTATTTATTTCTACTACTGTGATTTTGGAACGTTTTATTTAATTATTTTCTTTTTTACACAATGTGTTATTTGAATGGTTTATTTAATTTAAGCACATTTGATGTATAGGGGGAGTATTGATTTTAACAATGTGTTTTTGTTTTTTGCACAGACGCTGCTGTGGCTGTTCCCATAACAACGCCACTAGATGGCCTGCCTGGAACTACTGATTATGTTTGGATCACAGGTGTAGACAATAATTATTCAGATGTGCACTATAAAGGTTGGGTCGGCTCTCAAATTTGCACAGCAGATCGGAACAGAAGAGATCGGGGTGTTGCAGGAAGCAGCACGAGACCATGAAGGGAGGAATTTGGGGAGCTGCAGGAAGCTACATGGAACAACTGTTGGACTGGGAACTAGATCAAAGAGAAGTCAGGACGTGAGGAACTGAATATGATCAGCTGAGCGGCTCTGACCACTTTATGAGAGAGCCAGCCACGCAGAGAGAAGCTGGAAGTTGTGGGGCGTTACTTCTATCGACCAGCTAAGTGTTGATGCTTTGTTGTGATGCACTATGCTTAGTAGACTGGAACCACATCTCCTACCGACAATCCAGCCAGGGCAAGCGCAATATTAAGCAAGGACTGGTTATGTGTGTTATTTAACTGCTGTTTCTTGTATTTTATTTTTCTCTTTAGCGGCGAGGTATGCTACATTATCATAAATGCCAAGTCTTGAATACAACCTGTTTTAATAAAGAATAATTGAATATTATTTATCGTCTGTGTTCCTTGGTGTGGGTTGTGGGCTGGTTGCTGTCCCCCTCCGCTGATGTCTTGTACCTGCGTACCAATAAAAGTAGAAGCTAATTATAATAGAACAGAATTCCTTATTTTCTTTAAACATAATGTGGCGTAGTCATGCAATATTCTTTATCACAGGGTATTGGGTTGTCTTACCCACCCCCTCTCGCTAGTGTGGCACATTTTGGCGTAGTCGGCAGGATATATTTTTTATCACAGGGTATTGGATTGTCTTGCCCATCCCCTCTTGCTGGTGATTGAATGATTGCCATTCTTAACTGTAGGATCAAAAAAAACAAAAACTAAACAAAAAGCACTGTAGGAGGATGTTTGAATAATATTGTAGTGATAATATTGAAAAATTTAAGGGCCTCATGCACTAAACAGTGGTAACCATGTAAATGTATTAAAATTCTCTCCCTTAATACCGCGAGGGAGGGACTTGATATAAAAACCATATTTACTTGCTAACTTTTCGAAGTCTCTCAGCACGTGTTAAGTTTACTGCATTTTGAAGTCAGGCGGTGTCTGTCTAAATCACAATATAAATAGAGCAGACCACAAGTAGTGCTATGTGGGAAACATGATAAACGCATAGATCTGCTTTCAGGTACTGTATTAATTTTTTTTCCAGGATAAACGATTACCCGTGTTCCACTGAACACTACAAATAAAATGTCAAGTACACACTACTTAGGATGTATTTCGTTGGTTTGTGGATTAAGAGGGCAATATTTTAACATACAGTGCTGTAATACTGTACATAATGATATGATTCTGAAAATGCAACTTACCAAAAGACGACTGCATGTGAACTGTATTACATAATCATTTTCTTTATTCCGATTCCAAACGTGTATTTCTCAATGCAAGATGTATTATAGGAATAGACAGTGCTGCATAACATTTTTCTACTATGAAGTTGTATTGCCAAAACAATTTAACTGCAATGTTACTTTGAACCACACATGTTCTACAAGGTTCTTTATCGACTCAGTGCATTTTTTTTTGAGGTATCACACTGACTTTGCAAATTAATTATGTTACTTACACTCTAACATTAAATTCTAAAACTCACCGAACATTTTAAAACTGCAATACAAAATCATACAGATAAATGCAATAAGAACAAGCATTAATAAGTTGTAAAACAGTTTGTTTAATATTACAAGCACCTTTTTTTAAGCATTTGCCTCTGACAATGGTTCCAGTTGGATTTGTATCTGGACTGGGGTGTTTACTCTTCAACCTGTGTAGCTTCGAATTCTTTTTTTAATTCTTACTGTCATTGACTGCAAAGATAACACAGGGCTAGCCAGAGATTGGATGATGTTTGTTGGGTTGGTTTTTCTTGTGTACAGCTTCCTAGTAACTGAAGACATTGTATTCTGGGAGATGTAGTTGTTAGTGGATGTTTTAGGGGAGCAGGGAGGGGAGACAGACATGCTGTGCTACCAAATTGCTATGTGTAGTTTTATGCATTCAATTTAAATTTAGTTTGTATTTCTGATTTTTTTTTTAATGTATAAAAACGGCAGATAAGCAACTTATCTGGACCGCTGCCCTCATGCTACATCCCTTTCATAAAACCCATTAAGATGATATCAAAGGTTGCTGAGATAGGTTGATCTGGCAACAGAGTATGAAAAATAATAAATTAAAAAAAAAAAAAAAAAAAAAAAAAAGGATTTTCACTGTGTTTTTACTGTTCCTTTTATGCTAACTTTTATACATGTTGTACACTATTGATTGACCTGTTCCCTGGCTGGGAGAAGTGGTTTTAATATTCACAAAATGTGTCAATCCTAGCTATTGAATGGCAGCCAGACATGCAGTGCACATTGACGAATCTAATATAATTTCCCTAGTGCACCCTTCAGTGATTAAGCTCAACATTGTGGGAAGGGACCTTAATCACATTTTTCTGTTACAAAGCTTTTAAAGCTAATGGACATATATATTACTGATACCAAAATTTGGCAGTGCCTTAAAATGGACACATGGTCCCCATATCTTTATTTTGTTTATTTTTTTATCTGCCTTATCTGAATTTAAATTTGAACAACAACGTAATGTGCTGAATGACATCACTTGTTTCTATAATACATTGTGGCTTCAACCAATTTAAAAGTCATATTTCCATTAAGTCAACTGTTATTGTTTGAACATAATTAATTCTTCACCCAAACTGTGCTTATGATTTAATTCTTATGGTCTGTAATATGACTGCAGCTCAGTCCAAAGTAAACTCAAGATACATGATTCAAACATCACTCTGGTACTTTTGTATTAGGCTTTTGCAGTGTTCAGGCATTGCTTACAGCTGCATGTTAAGAAGAACTGGTTCAAACTTGCTTTAAGGGTTTGAGTTAAGGTCAGAGATATTAAATTTAACAGTTTGTATTAATAAACTGGCACTTATTTTGCATTTGGATTTACTTTGACTGATTATACATTTATAGTACCACCATTATATCTAATAAGAAGTTTTGCAAAAATCGAGAAATTGAGGGGTCACAGCGAAATTCACCTCTTTAAGGGACAATGTTCAGAGGGGGGGGGGGGGGAATAAGCACAATTTAAATGCCAAACTGTCAGCGATGCAAATGTATCTTAATTCTGTAGATAATAAATAATAATAATAATAAAAAAAAACTATTATTCCTTCACCATCCTGTGCGCATTGCAAAAAAAAAAAACGTTCTTCGACAAACATTTAAAAAAAATAAAAAAAATACTCCAAAGTGATTAACTTACTTGCTTACTGTTCACATAAATCAACCTATCGATACGTCTGTACTGGCTTTTCTGTGAGCTGTACTATACAGTAGGCGGTGGGACAAAGTCAGTGTTGCATTGTTATTTTGATTTACGTTGCTAAAATCTACTTTTCAGCAATGGAGGTAAAATACCAAAAATGGATGACAAAAGCAAAAAAAAAAAAGTAAATATATTTCGTCTAAGGTCTGTGTAAAGAAATTTCCCAAATAAACTTTGCATGCATGGAAATAAATCGTTTTACAAATCTTGTAATGTGACTTTGGAGAAAATACGATCGATCGCTATTTAGCATCAGAATCACACAATAAATGAAAGGCTACGACAGAGGCTGCTAAACAGAACGTAAAACAAATAACAGTTTTCAGAAAACAACGTCGACGCAGCAAAATGTATTCCAGTCGGTTGTAGCCAAGTTAAATTAGTACTGCAGGTATGATGTAGCACAGCCGCCACGCTTCAAACAACCTGCTGCTTACTTTTTAAACGCAGTTAGAATTTTAAACCTGAATTTGGCACGTTTTCTTTCTTTGGACTTATTGCTAATAATATAAATTCCTGGATGGGACAAACAACATGACAATGAACGTGCTGCTTATGTGTCTTTTATTAAAGAATACCAGATGCCCTTGGGTAATTGAGTTTTGGGACTGTTTTTAATCAATTTCTACATCTGTATGACTTGGCAAAGCTTTTCCTTACGCTTCCAACCAATTCAGTGGATGCAGTCAGTTTTAGTAAGGAAACAAGCACCACTATTTCAGGCTTTTGCATTGCTCTGAAATATTATCAACTTAGGTTTATTGAATGTTTAAACAGGTCACCAAAATGTGTGCAAAATCCTAATTGTATTCTATAACCTACCGGGGAAAAACATGTAAATTCTCTGCGACTTAAATAGACTCTTAATTATAATACATTTATTTTCAAATTTCACAAAACTCACAAATAAGTATGATTTTATTCCACAATGGAGCTTGTATAAAGTTTAGATGAACTGACCAGCACATGATCCTTACAATAATGGAGTTAAATCAACCATGTCCATCCACTGGTTGAGACCAATTTAATGCGGCTTGTGTGTGTACCCATACGTAGGTGATAGGGCATAATTACTCCTTAGATATGGTAAAGACTACATGGGGAGTTTTAATTAAAACCCATATTTATTTAAGTACAACATTTAGTATTTCATAGTGTGACTACCGAAAATATTTCTATACCAAACACTACTGTCCCAATTTTTCTGTATAGATTTACAGAACCCCTATGGTGTTTGGGGCGCTGTCTAATTTTTTTCAGACCAGATCAAAAGAAAATTCTACTGTTGAAACTTTAACAAAGTGTTCACAGAATAGAATTTTATAAAAAAAACAAAAGCTGGTTGAATTGCTCACTGTGAAGCTCCTATAGCATATATGTTTAAATACAGTTCATACAGTATGTACAGCATTCATTCCAGCATTGTAATATTAGCAATTGTCCCTGCAATGCAAGCCAATAGTTTAAAAAAAAAAAAATTAGGACATCTCTGAATATCTGGCCTTATGTTTTATTTTTGGTATATTTATACTGAAAGAGCTGACTGTCATTCTGTATTAGCTGTGCTGTATAATGGTCCCATTCCTTTGCTGACATTTTGCTTTTAACACTTTGGTCAGTTTAAAGTTTAGCATCTTGAAAAGTAAACCAAACTATTAGCTTGATTTTAGGTTTCAAACAAGCTAGGGCAACTGTGTTCCAATTTGTAGCCTTGCCCTTATTGGACAATATGGGGCCCTTGATTGCTGGATTCTTTAATATAAATTTCCTAACAGGAAATATATACATTAGGGACTGTCTGTTGTGTCAATCACCTACAGAGGTGTATGGTATGCGGAAATATTTTCCCAATAACATTTTATTTATTGTAGATGTTAAGGGCCTCTTATTTTAAGTGCATGCTGTTATGCAGCACATTTTAATATTATCTTGGGGTATTTTCTGGCTTAGGTTATTTTACATTGTTCAGATGTCTCAGGATTGACTGGAAACAATTTCCCTCATCAACTGTAAAAACAAATCTAGCTGAACAGGATTTTATTAAATCTCTGCATTTTCAAATGTCGTCAGAGCTGCATGTGCAGTATTCATTCAAAATGTCTGAGATAATTAAACTGCTTTCAGAAATAGACCTGACATGGTATCTAAAGCCACTTTAACACTGGCACTACCCGGGTTGGACCCTACATTGCTTTTTGAAGAAGCAGGGTTGATCTAGGGTGACAGAAACATGTCCAGGAAGCAGAAACATTCACAGAACCAGGCTTTCATCTGTTTTTAATCTCTCTGCACTTGACTGGCGTCCTGTGAAATCCATTTTAAGCCAACCTTTTAAGCAAATTGTTTGGAAGACGTGCTTGTTACAGACGCTTCCATCTAAGCTTCTCTGGATTGAATCATTGGCCTAAATGTTGATTAGAGAAAATGTTTCTTAATCACTCCACGCCATCCTTGTAGCAGTCTGGCTCATGGTGCGACTCAGTCAACAAACCGTGAATAAACAGAAATGTCTCGAAAGTTCCTTGCTGAAATGAAACCTTAATGTAGGCATGGCTGTTGGTTACTTCCTCCGATAACAAGCACCCATCATGCATTTTGTCTCACTCGACCCGAGTACTGGTTTCACAGAACGCTGGATTGTGACCCAGAAAGCCAGAACCAGGTGGTTTTAGAAATGATTTATAGGGGTGTGCCACTGTTAATTAATATTACACATTATGATACTTGTTATGCTTTACATAATAATACATTGTTTGTTTAGCATGTCATTTTATTTCTGATGAATGAATTTGCTTCTCTTTTTGATCCTCTAAAGACATTTTAAAACCCATGCCCTGATAAGATGTCCTGATCAGTCTTCAATTTTTGAGTGCATACTGTATAATACGAAAATAAAAAATATTCCCCCCTATCCAAAGCCAGTGTATGTGCATGGGAAACTGAGGGATTGCTGGGGAGATTCACCGTGCCTGGACCACAGGGCTATAATATGTACAATCTTGCTAACAAAGCATTAACTGAGTGAACTTATTATACAGGACGTTAGTGATGGTATCACATATGGGGGAATATATTAAAACTTTCAGATAAACACATATAGTGGATATTTTGTGTAATTTGATTTAGTTTCTTTTCTTTCTCTCACAGAAAGTATAACTGGTTTATTTCAGTGTTTTTTTTTTCATTTTCTTGCTCTTTTAAAAAGGTTTTCTTTATATGTTTTTTTTTTTATTATTGGTCTGAACCTCACTGTTTCCATGTTCTTGTCATTGTTTGGTTGAATATCCATGTCTTTATTTGGAATGTATTATTTCTTCTCCATTGTACTGCTAAAGTGATGATGGCGGTGATTTCTTTTTACATGAAGCTGTCGACCAGGGAGCGACATGACATAGCTATATTATAGGAATCTATTTTTTTTTTTTTTTACGTACGTTTGTATGAAAAGTGTACTTATGGAAAATATATGCAATACCTGAATTTAAATAGATAAAATAAGTAAAGAAGAAATAAATTGGAATACTAAATTAGAAGTGTCCCTATATCTGACATCTGAAATAAAATGTACACCTTTGCACCATTATGGACAAGTTAATCTCTTTAGGTTAAATGAAAACATGTACCCTGATCTTTCCATCTAGTTTACACATTATACTGGCAATGAAACGCTCCAATTTCCATACAGACGTTATATGATTTTTCAAGCCAGGCACCTATAAAGTAAAATAAATATATTTATTCTTCTAACAGCCAAGTGATGCATTCGTTACTGTTTGTTTCCTGTTGTATATTATAAAACTCACACTAACCAGTGAGTAGCAAAGATGAATATCTCTATATAAAGACTTAAAATGATTTGTTTGTTGAAATGTTTGTTATAGTAAGAAAATGTGGTTAAAACTATCATTTATTTAAACTATTTTAATGATTTAAACTGTGGTCTTAATACTGCCAACCAAAATGTATTTGTTTTTTTAGATTATTGTATTTTAATTGTACATAGTGATATAACTAACTACTAAATGTGTGAATGACTGTGACAGGAGTTTTGCATCCTGAGCCAAAGTCGAAGCCGCTGGTCATTCTCAACTACCACAAGGTAGTGCCTTCAATTTCTATTAGTAAACGATTTTCTCATTGTTTTCTGTAACATGCAGTACTTAGTATTTTTATATACTCTTAATAATCATTTTAATTGTCTAACTTTTCTATCTTCTGAACTGCAGTAATTGTGCAAGTAGAAAATCGGATAGCCACGAACGGGCTATTCTGCGAAGAACCATATTAATAAGAGCTTATGCAAACTGACTATCTTTATAAAATAAAATATACTATATATTTTTCCAAGCAGATTTATAATGAATAATGGGCATGTGAATAAGAACAGATAGTTGAAAGGTCAGCACAACCCGTTGTCATCTGTTGCTTCATCCCAGACAATATAGTGCCTGAGAATGACACAGCTGAGATAGAGTTGGGAGATAAAAGGCTGAATTAGCTAGCGAGAGACTCAAAGGAATAACTGAACACTGGTCCACCACCTCCATTCCAGATGAGAAGGAAGGCGCCCTCCACTGTGCTCTCACACCTATAAACAGGGTTAATACCAATTTATGGTGTGATGCTTACTGCTTAACTTGATTGTTTGTGTACAGATTCAATAAAACAATGATTTACTTGAGACCTTCTTGTGCTGTGTTCTTGACACACCTTTGGCACCTTTTATAGAACATAAGTGAGGGTACTCTTTGTGGTATAATCTTATTTTTTATTTTTTAAGTCAACCCAGATTTCCCAATAATTTGTAATTATTCGTCAGATACCCTACCGCTGAGAAATTTTAGGAAAATAGTACCAAAAATGTTCATATAAGATGACATATATGTTGAGAGAATTTGTTTTTATTTTTTACAAACAACATTTTACTTGTCGGAGTTTGCGTTGTCAGAGTTCCAGCGTATCTGAATGGAGCAATGTAACTGAACAGTCTTGTTAACAGCAGGCTGTGGATTTGCTGATGCGGCAGTGCCAGGTACTGGACTGGTTGTTTTGTAATTGTAAAGCATTAATTGGCTGGTTTTAGTGGATAATAACATTAATTTGGACCAGTTGTGTCTTTGTTTAGTATTTGCTGTCTGATAGAAACCTACAAGTGCTAGAAGCTTATTGGCTGTGTACTGAATCTTTTTTTTTTTAATACTATAATACTACATTGCTCTGGACCATCTTGTAAATGATACAACGAAGACCTAAATTCATGGCATAAATACTGTATGCTAGTACTGTATGCTAGACAGGTGCAACTAAGTTGCCAAGTGTTAGTTATAACCACTGCTAGAAAATGCTTTGGAAATATACATTTAACTACTGTATGTGGATAAAAGTGCCTGGGGTCTGCAAAAATCTGCATAGAAAAGTTGGCGATTTATTTTTTTTACTGTATGTTAGGTATTGCCTTTTTTCTACAAATTAAAAGTGAAATGGTGTTTTTGGCTGATATTACAACTGTACTATCTTCTTTGATCCAGATAACAGCTGAGGTTGTGAAATTAATACTTGACTTTACCAACCCCCAGGGTTGCCAGATTTCTACATTGTTTATAACCCAAAGTTACCTCAAAACTACCCCAATTTTTGTTACTGAAACCAAGCTTGTAATTAAAAAGTATTAAACAAAAAGCAGTCAAAAACTTTCACAAGAAAAGACACCCAGTGTAGATTTGTAAAAACTTCACAAAAGCCTCACCCTCAGCACCAGTTCATCCACATGTCATTAACAGCAACCAATCCTTATGGAAGATCTGAAGGAACAATCATCTTTCATCGTACCAGCAACCGAATTACCACACAATTTCTTAACTAAAAAACCAATGCCACTGTACCCTAGACCTAAACAATACTGCAAACAGTTCAATCTCTTACAACACTAAATATATTGTAACATCAATTAATTTCACCCTAAATGGCACACATACAGACTTGATCACTGTTTAAATAAACACCAATAAAGTAGCTACCAGTGACTACTAAGCATTTCCTGCAGCTATCTTTTCCGAGTAGCCCAATTCCGCAGGAAAACCGTGGACCTGGCAACACTGCCAACACCCTTGGACAGAAGGCTTACAGTCAGGATGTATAAAAAGAAAAAAAAAAACAATCCAAGAGTTTTGCTAAATGTTCATAAAATGACTGATTCTGTATTTAAATTTAAATCTGGAAACTGTTTTACTTCAGCAATTCCAAAAATGCGGTGAAAGCACTTTTCAATGGGCATGAGGTTCAATATTTCTAAAACATTTGATAGAAAATGTAATGCCAGCTTCTTGATGTTACAAGCGATTTGAATAAATACTGAATTTTGCATTCTTTTCAACTGTTTTGGTCTTTTTTGGCTTCTTGTATTGGTTGATTTGGACCATACTTATAACGTGCAAAAAGCTTACACTGATTGAATTACATGCAGATTTGTGGAAATAGAAACACCCTTTAGATGTAAAAGAACTCTGCTGAACTATAATAAAAAGAAGCACTGTAAAGTATATGTCACAAGAGACTAATTTAAAGTGTGGGGTGTAGATTGTTATTATCATTATGATGTTATTTGAACTTTCCAGTGTGATTTGTTTTCATAATGTACTGTTTTTAATATTGTGCGTGTGTTGTTTATCTCTTTGTTTGTTTCATAAATTATTAATTGAGTATAATCAGTCACATACCTGTCCTAGGATCCAGACTTAAATTGCCACAGGTGCATGCCATTCTGCATCAATTGACAGACTACTATAAAACCGGACTCACAACTAAAGAAAAGAGTCGAGTTGGGGAGGAGTGAGAACGAGAACGAGAACGAGAATGCACAGGAAGTCAGACATGTTTTTGGACTTCAGCAAGGGGATTGCAGGAGTAAACAACATGCACACCAAACAGAAAAGAAACACGGGAACCATTGAGCAGTGGATTGGGAAAAGAATGGCTTTTTATCACTGTTGGACAACGAATACTAAACTTGTGGCAAACTTTAGTAGAAGAAAGATTAGGATTGTTATTGTTTCACAGAATCAGAAATGTATTACTGCTGCAGTAAATTAAAACTTTGCTTATAAAATCTACTGAATATATTTTGAGTACTGTGGAAATAATTAGAAAATAGAAAATATCTGAGGAAACAGCAAATATATAACAAGAAGGATTACAGTCATAGTAAAATAATAAAATACAATAAAAAGAAAGTCAACAAATGGAGGGGGACTAGACATGGTCACAAAGCCGGTCCCGTTTCAACCATTTTTTCAGTTCTGTTAAAAAACTCTTGTAGTCTAATTTGTTTTTAATTAAGTCTGGTAGCGTATTCCAGAACATGGCACCCTTGACTGAGCAAGCTGTTTGTGCAAACTTGATTCGACGTCAAGACACCATACAGTCTCCTGTAGTGGTTGATTGAGTGACCAATAGCTTTTACCGAGCAGGGCTAAACAAATTCCCTTAGGGGCGGAGGGGCCAGTTTATGTAGAGATATGCACTTAAACTTAACATATTCTATTTCTTAATAATGTTACAGTGATGCTATTTTACTGGCTTTTTGTCTAGAACTTTCAAACTCTGTTTGTATAGAGAGTGAAGTGGTTGTAACATAGTTGACCCAGCCTGTGACCATATAGTTATAGGACATATGGGTTATACAGTATGACATTTTCAGAGACACATGCAACTGTTAACCCTCGTAAAAATGTACCACACAGTAATCTAGCAGTTCGCCATGGTTAAACTATTTACCGTAGGTTGTCAGGGTTTGACAGGTTTTTATTATGCTGTACCATCCTACCTCTATGGGCTTTGCAAGGCCTTCCTTTGTATGCTTCACTGTACTTTATTATACTTTGCTATTCTTTTACAATAGTAAACTTTTATAACAGATTTGTTAAATATTTGTAAAACATTGTGCAACATTTCGGTCATTAAAAAAAAAAAAACATGCATGTTGTCAGCTAAGACAATCTAAATTAAGATCACTTTATTGCAAAATGCAGTGGGAACATACATTATTTTCCACAGCAGTCCAGGTGGTCGCTGGTCGCAGTAGATAAACCTATTGGCCAAATAGGTGAGAATTTATGGCTAATGGGGTGGTGCATTAAAAGTTGAACAGTTTAAAACCATTTTAACCATCTCCAGTCCTTACATCGGCTAGCATTACTGCTACTTCAATCAGATTAACCTATATTTTTACTGTGGAGTGATCTGTTCGGAGAACAGACAGTTTGTGTACAACTGGAAAGGGAAAGCTTTATGAGCACAGTCAAATGTGCCAAGTATATTCCTGGCTCCAGGACAAGCAGAATTAGGCATGGGGACCAGGAAAATTTAGATGCAATCTGGAGTTCCAGCCTTTTAATGTGAAACGCATTTAACAAAATGAAGAAAGCTTTTTATGAAATCAGTGGTGTGCAATTTTTAAAAAAACTTATTGTCCAAGGGACAAAATGCTAGAAAAATCTACTTGCCCCCTCCACGTCAAACAAAACACAAACAAAAAGTAGAACATAACTTGTAGAATTTTGATTCCTTTTCAATTGAATGACAACCATTACCAAATGAGAAGAGCCTCTCTGACCGTCAATCATTGAGCATATATAAAAAAGCTGCCCTCCCACCTCCTGTTGAAGAGGGACATCCTCACAGTAGCACATTGCCATTTTCTCTCACTTCACTGAGACAGGTCACAGATTGCTTTGTGCTTTCTTTGTCTGAATTTGGCTGATTTGTCGTTTTTTTACTGTCAAATTTAATTTATCCATGGTAGAATCATGCTTTCGAGCATTTTTGAGAGTGCTCCTACCTAATTCAAGCATGAGTTTACTGACTAGAGGAGGTTTCGTCCCCTCTTTTGAGATTGGTAAGCGACCATTACTCTCTTTCAAATACCGTATGGAGAGCTGTTCTGGTGCTGTAAGGAGACCCCGCAGGCTCGCGGCGTCGTCCTCTACGCTGATTTAATCGGCCACAGCGACCACAAAAAAACAAAAAAAACAGCTCAGTATGATCCCAGTACTCATACAAATGGAAAGTTTTTCAAGACTGATGCCTTGTCGAAGGTCACAATCATGTGACCTGCGCTATTGAGACAATATTAACCTTCTTACAACACTTGTTTGATGCAGGAAAATCAGCATCAACAGTATACCTGGCAGCAATATCAGTGTGCCATGACGGTGTTGAAGTTTTCAATTTTCAATTTCCTATCAATTTGAAGATGACCACCAACCAATACCTTTGCCTGCCTGCCACAGGTCTGGTATTTACTGAGTATTTTATGTCAGAGGTGCTGACAAGCCCCTCCAGGACAAGTAGTCACTCTGCGAAGATCACATTTTCTTTTGCTTCTCACACTAGGTAAGTTAGGTAGGTATAACTAACCTGTCCAGTTGTTGTGATTGAGTCTGTGTAAAAGAGCTATCGCTCAAGTTTTCTGGAGTTCCCCTGCAATTTATTGTTGGGAGTCGGCTTGCCACTTCCTGCAATCAGAAACTCTATAAACACTGCGCAACTGCACTGCGTTTAATATTTTTTTCTTTTCAACAGCCTATGTGGCTTTGTGATTGTAGTCTGCTTTCTAACCTTACAGCACTCCTTTAAAAAAAAATTAAAAAAGAGACACACGATTCCTGCACTGGGCCCTGGCTCTGCCGCACCCCGCTGTTGTGTCAGTTCTGGATTGTCTTGGCCCGTCCTCTCGGTGCGCTCGGTCAAAAACCCGGTGTTGAGTTGACTCTGCTGGCTTGTCTCAGCCCGCCTACTCAGCATGCTTGGTAAATAAATAAATAAATAAATAAAGGATTTCACAGCTTAGCCATCTGGCATGGTGACTGTTTTCCCCATAGTTAACTACTGTTTGTGTGTGCCTTTCTTCTTACTGCTTTACAGTAAAAAAAAAAAAGTACTGTCTGTAGGCTGTGCTCCTTTCCACTGCAAGCTATGTATTGCCTAGTTTGAGTAACTGCATGAGCTCCAGACAAAGGCACCCTTGCCCTGTACCTTCGGTGCTTACATCCTCTGTGCTCGGTACCCTCGGTGCTTCAGCATCTGTCTGTATGCTGTGCTCCACTCCACTGCAGGTTACACATTGCCCCGGTTTGTGACTACATGCAGTCCACACAAAGCACTTCTGTCTGTAGGCGGTGCTCCACTCCGTAGTAAGCTACATGCTTCCACGGTTGTGTGACCTCACGCAGTCCAGGATAGAAACCTTTTCCCTGTACCCTCAGGGCTTGCAAACCTCAGTGCTCGGTGCCCCAGCCTCTGTGCTTCGGCGCCCTCGGTGCATAGACACTCCGTGCCTCTGTGCTTTGGCGCCCCAGCAAGTTGATAACACCTGCACTCAGTGCCCCGATTCTTCGGTGCACCTATACTGTATTCTATTTCACTCAGGGTCCTTGGTGCTTCTGTACCCTTGGTGTCTGAGTGCTTCAATACACAGGTTTTCACTCTCCGGTGTTCAGACAATGCCCTTGGGGCCATATAGACATCAAGCATGGATTCATTCCATACTTGCACATCCTGCACAACGTCCCCGTGCTAGCACGACCGGGCCGTGCGCGGTGCTAAGAACTCCTCTCTTCAAAAGTAAGGGGTCTACCTAAGGACCATGCATGCCCTGATAGTCAATGCAGGGTAACAGAGATACACTTAGAGAGCATAAGAGGCGGAAGCGCAAATCATACGTCGCCGATATGGCAGGCCTCTTGACGGCTTATTTAGATGAAGTACTGCAGTCGGCGCCCCTACCTGAACCAGTGGCTTCAGAGCTGCGCCTAGTTTTGAGTATGCTGTTCCAGATCTCTAGCTTTCAAGGACAAGCCCTGGGCCTGACGAGGACAAGTCAGCGTTGTTTGATGCGCCAGTATCCCTGGGCCATACCTTTGGACCAGCAGCAGAGGAATTGCTGCAGCGCTTACACTGAGAATGTGAAGTGTCTCGACACATAGCCTCAATGCTCCCCTCTTGTACTCTGGTACGGGAGAGAACGAGATGCTGAATATTTAATCCCTCAGCAGGCGGGACCGAGGATGTCACTACACGGAGGGGCCTATCAGCAACTTTAATATAAAATGCTCAGTGAATACCTAACCTGTGGCAGGAATATCCCAAAAGTATTGGTTGTCGGTCATCTTCGAATTGAAAAGAGAACAAACTACACTACCGCCGAACC
The DNA here is from genome assembly GCF_017654505.1 of Polyodon spathula. NCBI lineage: Eukaryota > Metazoa > Chordata > Actinopteri > Acipenseriformes > Polyodontidae > Polyodon > Polyodon spathula. The sequence goes on from NC_054536.1 coordinate 75,089,942, forward strand.
AGTCCCTATTCCCAAAATACATTTACAGCATTATATACACAACTGGTTGCTGTGTATAATAAGTTACAAAATGGGGGCATTTTATGATTGCTTTTAAAGCAACTAGGACAATTTTTTTTTTTTTTTAAATGAGTTTGTAGAAGAAAAACATCACCAGGGTGGATGTTTATAGCCTGAGGTCAGTTCAAATTGTGCTACAGGAATAAACAGTAGACACATGTAATGTATGATTTGCTAAATTACTCACTCCTTCTTTTAGACCTAGTAATGTATTCTGATGTAGTTTGGCTGCTTCTTTTTTAACTTGGACGATTGTAAAAGATTCATCTTTTATAAACCATGTCCTTTTAAACATCTCTTTTGTCTCCATCTTTTTTGCTGCAGAGATTACAAGTAAATATTCTTAGCAAACAAAAATTCCCTATTCTCTAAATTTCTATTTCAAAGTGGTATGTTTAACTGATTTTGTTTGAAAACGGATTCGTTCAGTTTGCTTCACAATTTAGTTCAGTGAAGCAAACAAAGTAAGTCTCAATTTGTCCAAGCTAGAAGGGAAGGGAGTGGGTCTCAGAGCAGCAGTGACTGTTATTTTGGGTTTGAACATTAAACCATTCATTATGTTAATAACTAAGTTATGCAGTCTATAAAAAATATATTTAAGGATAAACTGTGTTAACCAGGCCTAAACTGGTAACTTATTTAAAAATGGTTAAAAATGCCTCCATGATAATCTACTGAACTCTTTTTATGTTTTTTTTTGGTAGTTGATAAATCACGAACAAGATGATGGAATGCAACACACTTTCACATGTGACTACAGTGTTTTCTAAATAGCTGATTTTTGGGGTGATAGCCTGCGAAGAAAGGTAAGGACAGGATTGTACAGCTACACAAGTTATTATCAAGATCAAGATCACAGATACAGCAGACCACTCTACCCACCCAGGACCAGCACTGAGATCTGTTTCAATCACTGTGACTACTGCATGTCAGCCATTGACAGCAAATGAGAAGCCCATTTAAAAGGGTAAACATGTTTTTTTGTTCACAGATGGTGATATGGGCGCTATAAACTATTCCTGGAAGTATCAGACCTAGCGCCAGGAACAACTAACTACTGGTAACATCAGCCAAACTAAAATTCAATCAGTTCTTAAGCCAAGTAGAGAAAAGTGAAACATGGCTGCCAACTTTTAAATAGGTTGAGCTGAGCGAAATAATATCTCTGAAATCTCCTGGGTAAAGAGGACACAGTTGATTTTTTTTTTTCATATAAGAAACACAACTGATACTTTGAACGTTTGAATTTGTGCTTTTTAAATTTACTGTTATCATAATAATCAACAGTATTTTTGCAGCCAAATTTAAAAAACCACCAGGCTAACCAGTCCATCTGTGTTGCTCATTGCATTCAGCCACCTTCTATCAGTCTTAAAGGATGTTACTTCATACAGTTTTTCAACCCTTGAAAAGCAAATGTTTTGCACTTTTGCAGCTGTGTGTGCTGAGTTTTAAAGACAGTGCTCCCTCAATATTTTAGTGTACCAGCTTTTTAGGAACAGTGTTAAGAGTTTGAAGATCCAGAATATTTCAGAAGGATGCGGCATTACAATATTTTACAAGTCAGTAAGGCTCTAATTTGGTTAATTCAGTTTGGCCATGTTATCAGTACATTGTAAAAGCCCTACATTTTACTGTATAAAGATCCTACACTTATTCACTGTTTCAAAATGTGATGTTTTTTTTTATGTTAGCTAGAAAAAGTTAGCTTTAGCTTTGAAGTTGGAACCTGTTTCAAAAAATAGAATGGGTTCATATTAATTTACAGACATGAATACACTGGAGACACTGAGAGATAATAGCTTTCATAACCTTAGTATTAGGGTGTTTTGAATAATGCCATATAGGTATTGGGATGTTGTTAATAACCAAGGACTTCCTTTTTGTGCCAATTCTAACCATATATTTGTTTAATTATATTAACAGCAAGTAATGTACAAGATGAGTTAATACATTAGCTTGTACTGTACATATACAATATTATGCATCTATAATTTCAATTTCAATAATACAATGTAATACAAATCAACAAATGTAAGATGATTTCACTCACATTTATCAACTATTAAGTAATGATGCATTCAAAATGTATTCATATTATCAACCTTTGTTTTCACGATAATACTGAGCCTGTTCACAACATTTGTTACTCATATTGATGGCCTTTAAAATGTGTGCTTATTCATGATAACATGATGTGTAAGAGTTTGAAGTTTTGAAAAGTATGAATTATTTTTAACTTGTTCTTAAGTAAATCATATGCATGCTTATGTCACAGGTGTCTATCACTGTAGTGTGTGGGGTGTTTTGTTTTTCTTTTGCACTTCATTGATAATTGTTCTTTTTGTCACATTATTAACTTTGTATATTTCTCACAGTGCTTGCTTTGAGATTATTGTTTATGTATGGATATTTTCTTTATTGTTTGCAGTGTTTACCTACTTGTAGGGATTGTGATTAGTCCCCATCGCTCCAAAGACCCACAATCAGCCACAGGTGCATTCAATAGAGACGCCCATTACCATTATTGACAGCCCTTTAAAACGGGAAGCACAGGTTGTTGATGGTGCCTGGAGACTGGACGGACAGGATGTCGGCCATTTTGGGGGACAGGAACAGCAAGACAACAACACACACAAAGACTGAGTTGCAGAGAGTTGCTTGCTGGCGAAATGGTTCAGAGTTGAGGGAGGACTGCTTAAGTATAATACAAAGGGAAGTATTATGACTATTTAAGTACAAGACAAGTCAAGAGTATAACGCTGCATGTAGAGAATATTACACAGGGGGTCCAAAAGACGCAGGTACTTACAAATTGCAACTTGTGAGGGACAAGCCAATATTAATGACCTATGTGTTTTGGAAAGAAATTCGTAGAGCAGGGGGTCCGAAAGTGGGGTGTGTTTGGAACCAGATCGAGTGCTGCTCGGAGTGGAATAAGTGCTGTTCATGTCCTCTTTTCTTCAGGAACTGCAGGGCGGTGTCGGTGAGGGTGCGAAGGCAGCAGAAGATATTGTTGTGTTGGTGACTGTTTCCACCAGGGCCTGGAGGAGATCAAGGAGATCAAGGCCGTGGTCATTATGATAATTACGATCTCCATACCAGCAATATAAACATGACAGAGCATACAACAAACTGTGTACAGGATTGGATCTCGAGGTCCCAAGAGCCCAGGTGATATGATTGTACCATTTTTTTTTTATACATACCTCTTGAAGAAGAGGAGAGACTATGATACCGTTGGACAGAGATGAGGATTTTCTTTTTTTTTTTTTTGGGGGGTTTTAATTAGGTTTTATGACTTTTAGTGTTTCCGTTCTATCTGTGAAATTTGTGTTATAGTTACCTGTGTGTTTAAAACAAATTTACTTTCATGGTTCATAGCTGGTCAAATTTAGCTTCATGCAAGCATTCAGGCTTTCATCTTTTAATCTTGAGCACACATTGTTTTTGATGTGATTCAAGTGGGAGAATGCCTGTTCACACATATAGGTGGAGCCAACCATTGTTAAGTGAGCTAAACTGGCATTCTGCATCGAGCTGTATGTAAGGGGAAGTTCATTCCAAGTTTGCAGAATGAGGTTATCTTCGTGCTCCAAATTCTTCAAATCAGTCCATGTATGCAGTTTTGCTAGTCCTTCATGTTGCTGATCAAGGCTTTCCAGATTTGAATTGAGTGCAATTTAGACTCCTTGAAGTTGGCAACTTTCAGATCCAAATCTCCGACTGAGATGCCTGGAATCCCTGTCAAGTCCAGGGCTTTCACACATGTTTCATGGGAACGAATCATAAACTTGAACAAAGTGCTGTGTCTGTGAAAGTCCACAAAATGAGACTTGAACAACATTAGCAGATCAGATGTAAACACCACAAGTTGCTGTAGATCTACATTGTTGATAGAATCCTCTACCATGCCTGAATCTCAAAACATTCATAATATATCAAAGTCGGACAGTCTGCTAGTCTCGATATCTCTTATGAACAGAATCAATTTGGATTCAGATGCATAAATTGCCAGCTGTAGAGACAGGGTGGTGTTTCCTTGCCTGTAGCAGGGCGGTAGCAAAGCCCTGCTGTTTAATGCATTTTGTTTATTTTTAGAATGGGGTCTCCCCCTCCGCCCCTGTGTTATTTATGTATTAAGATTTATTTTATTTGTTTAGTGTGTTTATTTTGGTTATTTATAGATGATGGTGTGGCCATGAGTTTTGTTTTGTTCTGTATTTTATTTAAAAACCTCGTGTTAATGTGTGGCTGTCGGCTAGTGCATTGGAAACTAACTGACAGTCACACATGTTAATAAACTTGTGCAGATTGTGGCCGAGGGGGTAAAAAAATAATTATGAACTAGTTAAACCCCTCGGCCACTGTATTTAAGCCTGCAGCTCTACCTGCTCGGTGCGGGTGTACGGAGGAGAGCAAGAGATTAATTTAAAATAAAATAAAATAAAACAAAACAAAACAAAACAAAGTAGATCAGTGAAGGATATTACCCAGCCTGATCATTTAGTGTTCGTGATTATTTTGTTTAATTATTTATTTTCTGTGCTCGGTGAGCAAGAGTTCATTTACATTTATTTTCGTTTATTTATTTCTGTTCTTAAAAAAAATGGCGCATGTGGCACTGCACTGTACCCATCTGTGTTCAACTCCTTTTTCTGGTCTGTTGTCACCGCAAAGCCATTTCCTGCCACACGTGGTGTCATCGTAGGATCGACCACAGCCTCCGACTCAGGCCAGAGAAGAAGGGTACTGCAGTTTTTTCATTTTTTTTATTGTTATAATTATTTTTTTGGAGTGAGGAAGAGCGCAAAGGAGGAGCTGGAGGAAGCAGCAGCAACAGCCGCAGCAAGTCTGCCTGACATGCTTGAAGGGGGAGGAGTGGTGTTTTAAACTTGGTGAGGTCGGCCACTTATCGTCTGACTGCTACTACTTTCCACCTCAGGAAGAGGAGGAGGTTGGCTGGGAAGCACTCCTCAGCAGCATTGGAGTGCATTATTGCTGCTGCATCTGTGGAGTGTGGGGGCATTTCCTAGCGAACTGCCCCCTCCCACCAGAGGAACGCCTGCTGTGCCCACCCCCACTACAGCCTGAGTGGGAGGAGCCCGACTGTCCTGCGCCTGAGTGGGAGGAGCCCGACTGTCCTGCGTCGGAGTGGGAGAAGCCCGTGCGTCCGGCACCCAAGAGGAGAGAGTCGGTGTGTCCTGCTCCCAGGAGGGGGGAGTCGGTGTGTCCACAGCCCAAGAGGGGGGAGTCGGCGCGTCCACAGCCCAAGAAGAGGGAGTTGGTGTGTCCACAGCCCAAGGGGGGGGAGACGGTGCGTCCACAGCCCAAGAAGGGGAAGGCCGAACGTCCACAGCCCAGGTACCCGCCAGCAGAGGGAGAATACCTGCTGGTTCCACCTCCGTGGGAGGACTATGTGTCACTCCCACCTCCACCAGCAGAGGAAGAATACCTGCTGGTTCCACCTGCACTGCCATGGGAGGACTGCTTGTCACTCCCACCTCCACCAGCAGAGGGAGAACACCTGCTTGTTCCACCTCCACCACCGTGGGAGGATTACGTGCCGCTCCCCCCTTCACCAGCAGAGGGAGTATGCCTGCTGGTTTCCCCACTGCAGCCAGAAGGGAAGGAGCCCCTCCCGCCTTCCCTGCCAGAAGGGGAGGAGCCCCTGCCACCTTCGCCAGGAGCAGAGCAGTAGGAGCTGCCTCTGTCTCCAACCCCGCTAGAGGGAGAGAAGCAGAAGCTGCCTCTCCCTTCAGCATTGGAGGGACCAGGGCAGGATGCTGCCAGACTTCATCAACCCCTGCATAGGTTGCTGAGGGGAGCACAGGGGAAAACCACCCGGCCACAGTGGCTGATGCTCTGCCTTGCCACGCCCAAGGATGCCCGCCTCGCACCGCCCAAGGATGCCCGCCTCGCACCGCCCAAGGATGCCCACCTCTCACCACCCAAGGATGCTACGTCTGCATTGCCTGGTGCTGCCTGTGGCTCCACATTGCCTGGGGCTGCCTGTGGCTCTGCATCGCCTGGGGAATGCCTTTTGCTCCACATCGCCTGGGGCTGCTTGTGTCTCTCTTTTATCACCTAGGGTTGCCAAGGGTCCCGCGTCGCCTGGGGTTGCCAAGGGTTCCGCTTCACCTGGGGTTGCCTGTCTCTCCTCTGCTTCACCTGGGGTTGCTGAGGGCTTTGCTACACCTGGGATCGCTGAGGACTCTGCTTCGTCTGGGACCACTCCTGACTCTGCTTAATCTGGGGCCGCTGCCTGGCTCTGCTTCGCCTGGTGCCGATGCCTGTCTGTCGCTGCCTGGGGCCACTACTAGTCCTACAGGACCACAGGAAGCACCGGGGCTGGCGCCTCAGAAAAGGGGGCTGCCAGATAGAAAGAAGGGTGGGGGGAGGTCAGGAGACCAGCTTCCCTAGTCGCACTTTCGCGCCAGGAGGAACAGTGGCTGAAGCCCCTGAAGAGGGAGCTGCCAGCCACGAAGGAGTGGGGGGAGAAGGACCTCCCACCATGCCCACCCCCATGGATTACTCCAGACCCCTCTTCTAGGTCTTTGAGACTGAGGGGGGAGGTGGCCGTTGGGGCCAGATGTGCTTCACACAAGGAGGGGGATATGTAGCAGAGCGGTAGGAAAGCACTGCTGTTTAATACTGCTGTTTAATAATGTAAGACAGCAACTTTTGCTGTGTGAGCTTCTCTTTGAAGGTGATTTTGTTCATAGTTTTTGTCAGCGAATCCTGCAAGACCACCTGCATCCTCTGATAATATAGGACATCCTTTTAAATCCTATGAGATTCTAAAGTAGGGAATGTGTGTGTGTGTGTGTGTGTGTGTGTGTGTGTGTGTGTGTGTTTATGAATGGCTTGGGGACTCGAGAGCCATATTTAATTACTTGAAGAGCCAGTGGTTATCTACTCCTATCCTAGAGCAAAACAAACCTGCCCGGGTGGGACATTAAGTCAGTGAAAGGTTGTTACAGACTATAACACACAATTAAAAAAGTAAGAAAACTCAATGATAAACCTTTTTAATATGTAGACTATAGGGACAGAGTAATCGTGAGATACTATTTTCAAGACGTTTTGCATTGTTTTAGTGAATAGTCCTGGTAGTTTTGTATTTGCCCTGCTTTCACCCACTCCCTAGATGGAGAAATTAAGGAGAAATTAACTAGCAGTATGCTGAACCAAGGTTTTCATTTAGATCATGCTTGTGTAACTTTGTGCATAAAATAGGCTGAAAGTCTAACAGAAAAAGACTTTCAGAATGTTCATTTTCAAATTAAAATGTTGATAAAACTTTCAGTGGTAACAGAATTCCGACAGTGCCCGCTCTGTAAAAAGCTCAACAGGGGGAGTACAATCTTGCACAAATGTAAAGTATTTGCTCTTATGTTTGCTTTCAGTCCCAAACAATGTAAGCAGCAGTTTAATGAAACAGTAGTTCTAGTATATTCACCTGGGCTTAGAAAACTTTGGTTGTAGGTCCTGTACTTAATCCAAGTCGACAAACCCTCCCGGTAAAAACGTCAACAAGGAAAGGTAAAGTTGAAGGTGACCAATCCAAAAACTTCCTAATCCATTAGTTTGTCCCAGTGTAAGGCCTGTATACAGGCTCGGTCTCCCCCTCTCCAGAACCACGACACAGGATCCTGCAATGGGAAGAACAAACTGCACTTGATCGCCACACTCCCTCTGTGTCCCTGGTCATTCACCACGTACACCCTGATCTCAGCCCTCCCTACTCTGGTTTGGTCTTCCGACCCGGCCACTGGTATTTAACATAGGTAGGGTAGGACCTTGCTTCTCAGTGTGTACAGGGAGCTGGGCGTCCGTCCCTTGGCTGGTGGATGTTTGCTCTTCCAGTGTGTTGATCATGGATGGGGTACCTTGAAAGAAAGTAATACAACACCTTGTCATAATACTAGTAATCTAAATATTTCTGCCAAGTGTCTTTACTTATGAATCATTTGTCAAACGCCACACAGTCCTCAATGTAGTAATATTAACAGTCTTCTTTTAATCAAAAAGCACCACTTCAGCAGTATAATTCAAGGATACATACTTAGCTTTGCTATCAGTTTCCTGGCATCGGGCTGCCATGTCGTATCTTTCTGTATTCCCTGTTGGCGTAAATGGAACATACCTGGCTGCATTTGGAATTAGGGAATGGGACTAATTTCTCCTTCTATTCACCATGCTGTTGTACAAATAACACATGCTTAACAAATAAATACACAACACAAAATTCATGTAAGGAACACAAGTGCCTCCATATGGGTCATGAACAAAAACAAAGTGGTAAACATACCAAGTGCAAAGGAAAATGTCACAGACTGTTCTGGCACGTCCCTTTTGTGCTATAAGTCATTAGATCCAATTTCAGTTAAAATGTGTTTGCCCAGTGATGATGGGAATGAGAATGTAGAAATGGAAGCCCAGCTAACAAGATTTGGGTTTTTGCAGGTATCAGACTTTTAAAGACTGTCACCCACACCTGTGAGCAGAAACTGACCCAAGGCTGTCACAGCTACTGGAAGCAGGCTGATCTTTGGGAAACAAATTGAACATTTGTGAAACTGCAACAAATATTGTAATGACTGTGATGTGTTTTAGAAAATGTTTTTTAGCAGATCTGCACAGACCTGTCGTCGTGTTCGCAGAACCAGTCCGAGCTGAGCCTGGCAAGGAGTTCCAATCCTGTTGGGAACGTGCTGAGTAATTAGACATGAATTGGATGATTTAAACTACCCTTTGTTGATTGAAATAATATGATATACTCTTTGTCAATAATCATAGTAATAATGTATGCACTCTGTTTCAAATAGTCCTGTATACTTGGTAGAAAATATTAAGTAGCTCTTATGTACAGTCTGTGAAAAAGCATGCAGAGGAAGGTAGGGCTGACCAGCTTTTGGCAGGCCTTTATCAGAAGTAGGCAACTCTTTGATTTAAGTGCCGGCCTTGGTAGCTAACTTTCTGGAGAAAGCTGCTGAGCTGAGTAAAAAAGGAAAACATATTTTGAAATAAATATATACATGTTATGTTAGTGTAGATGTTGAAAGTAGAAAAATAATACCAAACCCTGTAATGGAAAAACTAAAAAGACTTAGAAATGAGTGTATGGGGTAACCGGTTTAAAAGCAAGTATTCTAAAGTGATGAAAACAGAATAATTGAATAAAAAATTTAAAGTCTTAGAACTGCTGTTATATTTCTGGGAGCTAAACAAATATATGAAGCTGACACCCTGGGATCCTTGAAGAAGCTGCTTGATGAGATTCTGGGATCAATAAGCTACTAACAACCAAGCAAGCAAGATGGGCCGAATGGCTTCCTCTCATTTGTAAACTTTCTTTTGTTCTTATGTTCTTAAATGTATAGTTTTAAATAACTGGGCTGTCATGTGTCTTATTTGAAAAAAAAGTATTAAGACTTGATCTAAAAGGAGCCCCTGAGTTTTATTTAGATTACAATAATACAGCTATTAGAATGTTATATTTAAAAGAAGCAAGACAATAAAATAAAAACAGTATAAACTGTACTCTAAAAGTAAACTTACTAAAGGAATACAAACTAATGCTGTAACCTTGATTCTCACCTGTCTCTGGTATAGTCAGTGTTGAAAATGATTTGCCGATGAAGCGGAGAATTTTGATGGTCAGTGATTTAACAGCCAAGATCCTCTCTATAATGAGCGATATCGTTACTATTAATGAACGGAAATACCTTTCGGATAACAGACTATAGGTTTTTATCTTACAATAATAATTTTCTATATATAACAGAAATTAATTAGAACCTGGCAGGAAGAGATGTGAATGGAAAGCGTAGGACGTGTTAATACGTTTTTATAAGTTAAAATGTCTTTTAGACATTACAATATCAATTAAACCAAAGGATATACATGTTTAGTTTATATAAAGATTTTACTGCAGTAAAAAACAGAGGTTATTTGCAGAAAAAGTTGTAGAGTTTGAACGTGAAATAAATCATTTCGGGGTCTGTGGTTTTTCTGTAGATGTTTGTCTCAGACACACGTATAATTCTGGAAGGACCTCAGACCGTCAAAAGATAAGGCTTAGTCTTTGGCACCTCAAAGCTGGATTCGGTGTTGGCTCTTGAAAGCAGGATTTTCCAACCTTGAATGTTAACCAACGGAAGGTGCTTTAATAAAGACAATAATATGTATCCCATTATATTATAAGAAAGTAATGAAAGCTTAGTTATAACAATTAGAGTGTACGCTTTTTTGTATTATTTGAAAAGATACCGGTCCATGTGTCTCTTGAATAGGCCAAAAAATGTCTTAATGTGGTGAATTTGGAAAACATATAAACTTGTATTGAATTATATTGTAGCAGGGATCCTGTGAACTTTGTATCACCTGACTTTTTGGAGAAAGGAGGGGTTAGGAAAAAGAGAGCAATGAAATCATCATATCCTACACTACACTTCCATATTATATCTTAGTCTTGAGAGAGTGACATATATACATATATTGAATGCCCTAGAATTTAGCAGTGGGTGTTTTTAGCTTTTTGCATTTTATATCCTAAGAGCTAAATATATAATAACCATATTCGTATTGCTGTATTGAAGTACTAATGCTGTGAAACCTGTAAAGCACTGGATTGCCCAGACTGCTTTTTACTTGGGATTTATGGTGGTCTGCGCAACCACCCAATCCAATATTTAAAGCATTTAATAAACCGAAAAGAGCACTTGTACTGCTTTAAAACTTCAAATTAAATGAGTCTGTGTGCGCTTTTCTTGATTATTAAAAAGTCATCTGGATACTTTGCAAGCCCAGTGCTTGAAAAATCTACTTACAGGAGTATAAAACATCTTTATGTTCTCCTTGAACGTCTCCCTGACTTAAAAGAGTGTGGTCAAAGCATATATATCAATAAAAAGAGTACGTGCAAATTCAAAAAGCAAAACATAATGTCAAAACCCCATCTAATTATAGTCACCAGTGACATCATTTTCACCAGGAGCCAGGAGTGGACATTGAGAAGCACAATATCTGAATCAATCAATCAATCAATCAATCAATCAATCTTTACTGTATATAACGCCTTTCATAGTGGACCTCTATCTGTTTTCCCTAGCAAGTGTTAAAATTAGTCAAGTGCTTTAGAAGAGTGTTTCAATGAGGAAAGGGAAATACAAGAGAATAGATTGTAATCACAGTATTTATTTGACAGACCATCCTTCAACCTCAGTTTGCACTCATTTTCAAACTATAATCTTGAATTAGTACAAAAACAATCTACCAGCCACCTGCAGTGAAGTAATGAATTAAACATCTTGAGGGTTCACATTCAGAATTTATAACCTGCTATATGGAGAGTGCATGTAGAAGACCAGGAGCAGGTAGCTTTGATAATACAATGGCAATGCCAAATGTGACCTAATTTCTCAGAAAAGCAGACCAAGCATTCTTCCTAAAAAGGACACCCTTCAATGAAATTCTTTTTATTCTAATATATTCATGAAACGCATTGTCCATATTTTTTTTTCCTGTACAGAATTTCAATCAAAAACACTTACTTTAAATGTCGCTTTTGCAAAGTTTGTTTGTAGGAAAAACATGCCTTGGAGATTAAATCCTGTAAAATTATATTTTCATGGCTGACCACATCTGTGATCATGTTCGCTGTAAACCTGTTTAAACAATATACTGCAAATAAAAGGAGTATAAAAGGAGATATTGGAAACAGTAAATATTTAAATTGGGGAATTGTTTAGATTGCCTGTTGTGCTGATCTTTACACTAGAAACAAACAAAGCTGATTCCTATCTTTTAATTTGACAGCTTCTGTCTGAAAACCTATATATAACTTTCTTCCTATGAAGGGTTAAGAAGTGCGACACCTGTTGGGTACGAGGTGCCCTGACTCTCTCCCATGAAATAACTAATAATATGTTCAAAAGTAGTTTGACGAATGAGAAACAATTTAACTGATTAAACTGTCTTACAATAATTTAAGAGTAGTTTATGTATGCTTTCTCAATAAAATTGATATGTTTATTGTGTTTTAGTGAAATTTAAAGTGAATATAATTCTTAAATGATTTCCCTTTAATTATTGTGTAACATGTTTAACATGCTTGTAACAGTTATTTAATTAGGAGAATGAAACTGAAATGTGTACCCTTCTATGAGCAATATAACTAAGGTTATATTAAAATAAAGTTTTGTTCTATAAAGGCTACTGTTTTAATGAATTATCTCTCCAAGGAGGCAGGACTCTACTGGTGTTGATGACACATATTGCATGTGTAAAAGGGAGTGTCATTTGAAAACAATAACTGAGAACGTTGGAACCATTTCAACAACTTGTGTACGTAAGCAGTTTCAAATGCTTTTAGTATTCAGTTGTAATATTAGTTAATTCAAACTTGTAGACAGACATCAGTGATGAAGTGATTACGATGTTCATAGGGGTTGTTTTCAAATATACATATGTGACAGAGAGCAAATGAATGCTAGTCAACAATCTCCCTCCCGATCTGTGAGGACGCTAACAGGAACAGAGTGCCTCGTACTGGTTGGTCTGATAGTTCATTCCAGGGTCAGTCAGAAGCCAGACACAATGCCTGAAGTCATCGCCCTAAAGCGGTACGTGATGTGTCAGTCATGGATTGGAGGAAACATGACTGAACTAGCTATCAGGGGGCGTGACTAAGGGTATAATTGGGGATGTGATGATGTAATCTGTTCCTTTGATGTGCTTATGAGATTGACCGAGAAAGGAAACAGACTGTGTAAAGTGTATCGTGAGTACTAAGTGTTTTGTTTCTTTGTGGAAACTAACTGTCTGTGTTTGTCACTGCTAGATGGCTAACACGATCTGGGAGCAGTCACTCCAGGCCAGCTTCAACTGCAGCTGCAGACAGTAAGAGTTTCTGCAGCTGCCAGAGCTGCTGCTGCCACAAGAGCAAGAATTGCTGCTGCCAGATTTGCCTGCACTGGAACCAGAGTTGTCTGCGCTGGAACCAGAGTTGCCTGCACTGGAGCAAGAGTTGTGGCTGCCAAGACGAGAGCTGCCGCTGTGTACAGAAACTGAGAGGCTTTTGTGTTGTGCATTTTGTTTTATTTCAGTGTTTGTTGTGTTTAATAAAAGTGTGCAAAAAGTGCTTAAACATGCAATTGTGGTGTCTGGGTCAACTGTTTTAGGGCTCAAAACAGCATGGCCAGGACACATTCCCACAGTAGTTATGCGCTTATTATATTAGTGCTAGTAGGTAGCCAACAGTCTGTGCCCTATTAGGATACAAGCTCTTAGGACTTTGGATTCGCATTGAACAAGTCACATCAGTTAAAAATATTTGATTTACATTTTCCTGATTAAAAATGAAAGCTATACAATTATTTTATTTAAAAAAATTAAAGAATCTGACATGAAGATTGGTCATTTTTGATGTTCAAGGAAAGGGAGAACAATACATTCAATCAAAAGTTTTCTTGTTTGAATGCAAGTTGTGCCTTTCCGTTTCACTATTATCAACAGCAGTCTTTTTAGTTTTGGGACTTTTTCATAAAAATCCTATTGTTTGCTTTTGATTTTGAAAAAAAAAAATGTTATTGATGCATCAACTATTGTCTATAAATGTGTGCATGATAACTGATTAAGAAATGAGGCTGCCGATTGCACCACTGTAAGTCATGTCCCCAAAATAACATTAATAGCAACTAAACTTATAAACATATAAGTATAGGTCCAAGTCTTGCCTCTGGTTCTTTTTTTGATCATGTTTAATGGTTGCTAAAGATGTAGTCATGTGATACACATAGAGAATAAATGCTTTCATCATTGTCTAAATAGGGCATTTAAACTTATAGTTTTAGGTTTGAATACATTTTACAGTATACAAAACCATACAAAAAAAGCATGCATTGTCTGTGTTCATATTATTAAAATGAGTAGACTATATAAATAACTCATTAAATAAACAGAGATAGGAAGGGTTTGAACCCATTACTTATAGTGTTGGTTCTTATGTTTTTCCCAAAGTATACCATCAAACCTGAGGAGACTTGTTTTAATGGACGAAGTGCTGTAAATTATTGTCTCAGTTTTAAAAAACATGAAGAGAAAACATGCTTATATTGGCAAGAGCTGAGTCCAATATCAGCATGAAGTTTTAACACCTACTCTCATGTAATGGAAATTATGAAGATCTGGACACGTCCAGTCACTGCTGTGAGTAGTGCAGTTGGCGACAAGGGAAATACCTTGTGAAGCCTGGAAAGACAGCTGACAGGAGGAAATAGACCCCATTTGGGCTGGCAGGGGTTAGCTACCCTAGCTGGCAGTATCCAGCTCTGTATTTTCAAATGGAGCAGGATGATGGAGACACCAGCCCAAGGCTTCTAAGAAATTCAAGAGAAAAATACCCCTAGAGTCTGCAAGAGCGGGGGGTGGAAGATGACTGAAGGTTTGACAACATGCTTAACAAAGGAAACAGATATGAGAACAAAGAGTACTTTGCAAAGGACTAGCTCAAGATTTGCAGTTAGCAAAGACATGGAGCTCCAGGTTAGTGTCGCTGGATTAAAGTGACAACGGTTAGGGGTTTGAAGATTCATCAAGGGAGAATGAAATGCTAGAGGGAGAAGTGACAAGGGCCTCGCATTGATCAGTACTTTTTACAAAGACAGTCAAGTCAATTGAATGAAATCCAGCGACAGGAAGCAAACAACAGTTTGCTGGATATCAGCACCCCTGTCATAGATTGGAGGAGGACTTGCATAAACACAACTAGTGATGAACCCAATCAGACAAACCAGTGTAAGAGAGAAAAGAACCTGAACAGGCACAAGCCTGGAGTTAAATGGCCAAGAGCTTCTGAGAAAACTGTGTGGGACACAGTAAACACAGATCTCTGTTTACTGTGTTGAAAAGAAGCTGGATAAATTTGGGGACATCAACTATTCATATGGAAGCGAGAGGTTTGGAGTTGAAAAAAGAAAGGAGAAAGTACAACTATTCCTGTAATGTCTAGTCAGCAGCAGGATATTGAGCGCTTAGCTAGAGAAAGGAGGCAGCTGAGAAAGCAATGGAGGAGAGCAGAACAAAGTCAGAACGAGACACTCAATCTATTACAAAGGGTCATAAAAGAAGACAACACTGCGCAGAGCTGAGCACCTACGGAAATGCCGCAAAAAGAGTGTGTGAGAACTAATTTTTATAAAGACCCATTCAAATTTGCAAAGAAGTAATTCACCAGGGAGAAAAATGGCACACTAAATGCAATTAAGTCTTAGCTGGAGAGATATCTCGAGGAAACGCACACAGAGGACTATGAACCTAAGTGGAAAGAAGTAGAGCAAGCTGTGAAAAAGGCAAGGGCGTCATCATCTCCTGGGCCTAATGGAGTTCCATATAGAGTGTACAAGAGTGTCCCTGGTGCTCTACCCAAAGAAAATGATTCTATGAGTATTGGTCAGTTTCACCATCTTCCCTGTTAAATGTTGAAGGCAAGGTGTTCTTCAGCATTGTTGCACAGAGAATGTCACCTTACCTATAGAAGAACTGCTTCAATAGGTAAGCTGACAATCATTAGTACTTCATTACAGAAAGCTGGTATTCCAGGTTTCCCAGGATGCTTAGAGCACATCAGTGTGATCTGGCAGCAAATTCAAACAGCTAAAAAGGAGAGGAAGGAGCTCCATGTGACATTACTGCATTTAGCTAATGCATACGGTTCAGTACCACATTTTTTCAGTGTACTGATGACAATAACAAACTTAGTGAACGCCCACTTTGGAGAGTTGCAATTTTGATTTTCCAACTTCAGAATTCACCATTACATGGCTATGTCTAGAAATTGGAATAATGACAGAATGCACCTGTGGCAGGCTGGCGAGTGGATAGAGGCCCAGAGACAGACTGCAGTTCAAAAAAATATACTTTTATTATAAATAGATACAAAAATAAAAAGGCACAAGGGCCAAAACAAAGGGATTGAAACACAAAAACAAAAAGCAAAATGTACAAAATAAAGGTTTCCAGGCTGGGCAATGCCTTCACTGAATTTAGAAAATTGAAAAATCACAACCAACAAAACATCAACCTGCTTCCTCAGCTCCCTCCTCCCAAATGAGAAGCAGAGGCCTCCTTTTATGTCAGGTGGCTGGGCGCTGATTGATCGTTAATTAAACTAATCAACTAATCAACCCCAGCCACCTGAACATAATAAACCCAGGCAGGTAGGGAAAATTAACCCCATCCCTGCCAATTTAAAAAGGGCAGAGCTTTGCTCTGCCACAGCACCATTTCTCCACTGGCTTTTACCATGGCAATGGTAATAATTACTAGGGCGTCAAAATGAGTAGTGGGAGTAGAGCGCTTGGCTTCCGGAATGCGACTGCCATCAATTAGAGCATACATGGATGACAATTATGACTACAACAGTAGCTTGCACTAATCGGTTATTGGGCAAACTAATCAATAACATGGAATAGGCATGAATGCAATTCAAGCCCACCAAGTCAAGGAGCATTTCTATAATTAAAGGTAAGGTAATAGATAAGAGGTTCTATAATAACGATGAGGCAATCCCACAGTGACTGAGAAGCCTGTGAAAAGTCTTGAGAGATGGTATGATGGGGACCTAAAGGACACAGTTTGTGTGGTAGAAGTGAGACAACAAGCAGTGCAAGGGTTGAAGATCATAGACAGCAGCGTTTTACTGGGCAAACTTAAACTCTGGTGCTTTCAGTTTGGTCTACTGCCAAGACTTCTGTGTATGAGGTTTCCTTGACAACAGTAGAGAAGCTGGAAGCGTTAACCAGTTCATACTTCAGGAAATGGTTAGGAGTTTCAAGGACCTCAGCAGTGTGGGACTGTGTGGTAAAGGGATACTGCAGCTGCCAGTGTCAGCCCTAACCGAGGACCTTAAGTGTGCCAAGGTTCGATTGGAAATGACATTGGTAGAGTGACACGATGAAGGTGAAATAGGCAATACCTGTGTTGAAAACTGGTAGAAAGTAGGTGGCAAAGGAAGCTGTGGAAGATACAAAGGCTGCCCTTCATATCAGTGATATCATGGGGGCAAGTACAGCATGGAAGAGGAGGCCTTAGTTCAGCTCCTCCTACATGGCACAAAGCAGCCCCATCTCAACGGAGGAGGCTTGTAGTCAATGAGGTGCAAAAGCAGGAGGAGAGGATGAGATGCGTAAAGGCAGTTTCCCAGGCCAAGCAAGGAGAATCAGGGTTCGCCCCAGGAATTCTGTACAGGTGGGTTGCAGAAAATTATAGCCAGGAGCACTTTTAATGGAAAAAGAAACTTGCCTTACCTTAAATATAAAATAGGACAAAGAATTTGAATAATGTGTTGCTCTTCGTTGACTGTATCTGGATGCTCTTTTTTACATTCTACATTTTCTTTTTCATGACTGTTTTTTATTTTGGTAAATTACCGTGCTTATTTAGGCACTCGACAATTTGACTGGAATTTCATGGAATTATCTGTTACTATTATGACTACATAGGTGTATAGATTGTGACTGTTGAGAACAAACAGTTTTATCATTTTCCATAGGGCTTTGCCAAGTCATTAATAATTTAAATATAGCAAAGGAGACAAATTATGTTTAATTTCCCATCCATCATCACCAGTTCCATCAGAAATGACAACATGGGAACAAAATGGTAATTTGGCCTAATGTTTGGACTATAATATCCATGTTGGTACAGTTGTTGTTATATATTGTTACTCATTACACTGTGTAACACTTTTTTTTTTTTTTTTTGGTTCCTGGGTAGTAAGTGTTATTTCCTAATTGCTTATGCCTCAAAAGTATAGAAAATGGCTATTATTCCCCACAAACTTTGCTTTTGTGACCAGGACAGTGACATTTTGAAATTTACCTATTTTCCAGAATATTCCAGATAGATTCAGTGCTGAGTAAACTTGGAGTAACTTCTAGAACTTTCTAGAACTTTCCAGTAATATAAATAGTAGTATAAATACAGGGGCCTTAAGCCCACCAGTTCAGTTTAGTTCCAGCTGCCTAAGTGGATGCATATCTGCATTTTTCTGAGATGGCATCAAAAGGCTGCAATGGTGGCATTCCTGATGGGTCTCCGAGGTGGTTTTACCAAGTTTCCCTGCTATCTTTGCCTTTGGGACAGCAGGGACACCAAGGTGCACTACCACGGGCGGGACTGGCCACAGCGGACTGAGTTCTCTGTGGGGAGGAACAACGTCAAGTGGGAGCCACTGGTGGACCCCCGTAAGGTGCTGATGCTGCACATCAAATTGGGCCTTATGAAACAATTTGTCAGAGCTCTAGATAAGGAGTCGGCAGCCTTCAAGTACCTTCAAGACTTCTTTCCTAAGCTGTCTGAGGCAAAAGTCAAAGCCGGTGTCTTCGTCAGACCACAGATAAAGAAGATCCTGGAGTGCAATGAATTCCCCAAGAAGCTCACTAGTAAGGAGAAAGCAGCTTGGAACAGCTTTGCCGCAGTGGTTCGGGGCTTCCTGGGCAATCACAAGGCCAAAAACTATGTGGAGCTGGTTGAGACTCTGGTGATAACTACGGCACAGTGGGCTGTAGGATGTCCCTCAAAGTCCATATCCTTGATGCTCATCTTGATAAATTCATGGAGAACATGGGAGCATACTCAGAGGAGCAAGGCGAGTGCTTCCACCAGGATATACTGGACTTTGAACGCCGCTACCAAGGACAGTATAACGAGTACATGATGGTAGACTACATTTGGGGGCTGATTCGTGAAACTGATTCGAAAAACTACTCGCTTCTAAATCTTTTGTAGTCATTTTTGTATTACTTTAGTATAAATGCATGTTAATTTGGATTCATATGTTGTTTTTTTCTGACATTATGTGAACGAAAAGACACAAATTCGCCCGTTTTCTCATTGGAAATAGATACATTTCAAAATATCACTGTCCTGGTCACAAAAGCAAAGTTTGTAGGGAATAATAGCCATTTTCTATACTTTTGAGGCATAAGCAATTAGAAAATAACATATACTACCCAGGAACAAAAATTGTGTTACATAGTGTTATTTATAGTCATTGACAGTCTTTTGGAAATAAACAACGACTAACATGTACCAAAAGCAACTTTCCACCTACTTAAATCATTATCTCTTGGTACTAAATTCAAGTCCGGTTCATCCCCAATTAGACCATTGCTTGCACATTGGTCAATATTAAAGCCTATTCCCACGTTTCAAAAGTTGAAATAGTTGTAATAATAGATTTTCTCCATTTCTACCACCACTCAATATATTACCCACACATTCACTTAACTGGGGTATGTAGTTCAAGGGTACCAAAAAAGCTAGAACTGTTGCCATTTTTATGTTTATGTCAAACAAGGACTATACTTCCTTTATGTTTAATGCTGGCATTTATCTTTACAGTGTGTTTGGTTGTATCACACTTAGTTGTAGGATATGTCTATCTTTCTTAAAGCTGGTTATTATGTGTGATAAAGCTGGCAGGATGAATGAAATGTTATTTTGAAGGTAATGGTATGTTTTTTTAGGGTTTTTTTAACACTGTTTACGTCACTGCCACCCACAGCCTTCCTCCACATATGGGCTGTTAACTGGAATAAGCTCCCCTGACTGCAACCTGATGATAAGGGTCACTTCATGAGCATGCTTAACATTGTCAGTAAACACATGGCTGGGTCTCTGTCTGAGACCTCATTGTCACCTCTTGAAATACGATTGGTCATTTTCCTAAACATCAAAAGGTAGCATTCCATTCATTGTTATTTAATATATATGACATTAGGTAAGTTACATTCCTATAATACAACATTGTATTCAATCACTATAGCCATGAAGTATTTAAGTAATTTAAAACATCTGCTGAAGCGTAAAATTCTGCTTCTACTAATTCAACTAGACGCTGAGACGATTATTATTATTTTTTTTCCAATTAACCACCAATTAACTTATAACTGGGTGAAGATCTAATTAATTGATCTACATGTTGGCACATCAATAAATGGTGAAAAAATGAAGTTCAGATTTACAGCTGAAAAATTAGCAGACAGAAATGCAGTGAACAATAGGAAATTGCACACAACAGAAGGGTAAGTAAAAACTGTCTTGAATTAAGATTTAAAATATATTTAAATATTCACATGCAAAATGATAACTGAAGTAAAAATGTAAAAGAAAATGTGGACTAATCTATTGAAGGAGTGAAACACATGGGTTCAGGAAAAATGTGGAACATTTCAGGACTTTGGAAGGTACTTTTGGTAATGTGTGTGTATAATTGAAGTTTCAAATGACTCAAGAGCATGCACTGAGTTAGTTTGCATTTGTGTATAGTAAAATAATTTAGCATTTTTGTAAACTTGGATTTTTTATATTTTTTGTTCGCTCCTAACTGTTTTTTCATGTTCTTATACCACAATATATAGTAATCAAGATGCAACATCCGCAGCATACAATGCACATTTATAGAGATGTATTGGCCTATATTAAAAAATGTATCAAAATACAGTAAAAATAAATAAATGTAATAAATGTACAACATATGCCTGCAAGATTCTGGGAAGGAGAAGCACGGGGCAAACCATTGGTTAAAATAATATTACTGTGTATACTATCATACAGCGGTATAACCTAGTTACATTTACCACAGTATACCATGTAACACTTTTATAAAGGAGGATAACCAGTCTTGTTCATAAATGCTAACTTCTTTCTCATAAAAAATAAAACAAATACTGCCACCATGTTTACTGTTAAAATAAAGAAACTTACAGAACAGTTCCATACCTTGCACATCCATTCATTATATAAGTCTCAAATGTGAAAGAAAGAAACACATGTTTTTTGCAAACATGTATTTTTATCTGTTATGAAAAAAATAAATCTCTGATTCTTTCCTGACAATAACCAATCAGCTGTTAACCAGATTGACTCACGTATTTTCAGGTAGAAACATGCATTCACCCTGGAGACACTGCTGAACACATTTCCTATGAAATTCAGCAGACATAATTGAAACTTCCTAAAGTAGTGCCAGATATCATGTTTTTAAATGAAAATACTTGTTTCCGTAATCTGTGTTTCTTTAAAAAAGACAACAACAACAAAAAAAACCCCACGTATTTAATGAATGGAAGTGCATATCAGGTAAGATTTTTGAAATTATTTAGTTAGCTACAATCATTGTAAATGAAGCAATCATTAGACCGTAAGCAGGGATTCCCAAACTTTCTTGGCTCAAGCCCCCTCATGGGATTAGGCATCCTGAGTGAGGACCCCCATCCAAATGTTTGGTTTGTATACCTTTAGTGGGAGATATTGTTCTTTTGTGGTAGAAGTACTACTGCTTTCATTGTGTTCAGTGTCATTTCTCAGATATTTCAGAAAACGCTCCATAATTACTGTCTGACTGTGAATGCAAGAAAAACCTTCCTGTAAAGGTAAGTGAGAAAAGGCTGGTTTATTTCATTTATATCAAAAAATTCTACCAAAACCATAGATTGGCAGAGACCCTGAATCACATAGCTATGCACATAGTGCTGTGTACTGATTATGTCATGTGATTCTATGCAATTTAGGCGGGAAATTTAAATGCTACACACTAAAAAAGGAAATGGATGTCTCTAAAAAAAGGTTGAATATGTGCCTGCAACAGATCATGTAAAGCATTATCCGGCAGGAGTTTTACACAGCAGTGGAGGTAAGCTCCTGCAATATCACTGTCGATCACTGAGAGATGAATACTTACCTAAAGTTGTCAAGTATAACAAGCAGGAGATTATGGAATTGGTAAAACAGTCTGGTTGCTTGTCAGTGGTCACTGACGAGTCGACTGATGTCCAAGATCATTACACATTGTATTTGTTTTGCAAAACCTAAATGGTGAACACGCATCTGACGTTCTAGAACTGAAAGCTGTCTGTGCAGATATAGTTTACCTACAGGCTGTTAATTACAACAACGTTTCACAAGCTATTGTAAAGGGCTTGAATAACTGTGGTGTTGATTTTGATGATGTCAGTGCATTTATCTCTATATTTTATGTTTAAAAAAAATCTATATATAAGTGTTAGTTTATATAAAAAACAGGAACTGTTAGGTTGGAATATTAGACAAATAAAGTGTAAACTATTCAGTAATTTTAGTACACAATAAATCTACAGAAAAATAACCTTGCCCTTAGCTGCTTGCAAGCAGAGCACTGCTAGATATGGAAAGTTCTTTTTGGCAGTCAAAGTGAGATTTACTTGTCATCCTGCAGTTTTGAATCCAAAGCCTTTCTATAATAAGAAAACCTTACAGTCAAAGCAAGCATTCCACAAATTAGAGGAGTTGTGTCCATTATCAGTTCTTATCAAATAAGTAGCGACTTTCTTTGGGAGAAATATGAATTCATTCAGTGAATTTGTAGAAGTGCTCACAATGATGTTTCACATGAATCAAAACAATAGTCTCGGCAAGTGTGTCTGAATCCTGCTTGAGCAGGCAACTTTTAGAAATAGAGGTCAGGCTTAGTCCAAGAATGGCACAGTTAAATAAGGCTATTATAATTAGCATGTTCATTATAGCTTAAATTTAAATGGAAATAACTGAACTGACCACTGTATGCTTATTCAAAGGCAGTCTTTGTCCCACACCTTCTAAGCACACATTTGTATATAAAGGTAAACTGGCCCATTGGCAACACACTGAAAAGGTAACATAATAAAAAGGAGGAGTAGGAAAAAGACAATGATGAAATCGTGTTCCAATATTTTTTGGCAAGAAGTTATATCCATTTAGTTTGACCAGATCCTTCTAGAAAGATACAAAATGTCAAGGCCAAGTGATGATTAGATTTATTTGGGAATTCTGATGTATTCAAGGAAGGGAAAATCTTATATAAGCCAAGAGCGAGACCCCATTCGATATCGCTCAACATGCTAACAAGCTGATGTGATCAATGCTCTGAAGATTTCTGAAAAACTGTTTGCTGTTTGATCAAAGTCAGGTCTTTATCAATGTATCCTACACTATTCTTCCATATACTGGAAGGTAAGCATATATTTTAATTTAATATCTCTTTTATATTGATGCATTGCTATAAGGGATAGGATTTATATTTTAGCTATAGGGAGAGATATGTTGAATGTTCTAGAATGTAATGCTTTAGCTTTTTGCATTTTATAGCCTAGGAGCTAGAAACATGTTATAACCATAAACTAAGTATTAATTGAAGTATTAATGCTATTATACCTGTTAAGGCACTGGACCTCCTAGATTGCCTGTCAGTTGGGATTTGAAGTAGTCTATAATTACTCAATCCATTTTTAAGCATTTGATAAACCGAAGGAGTAGTGATACTATTGTGAGTCATTAAAACTTAAAATTAAATAAGTCTGAGTGATTTTCTGGATTATTAAAAAGTCATCTGTATACATTGCAAGCCCAGTGCATGAACAATCCACTTACAGGAGTCTGAAACATCTTTATCTTTATGTCCTCCTGAACATCTCACCTGAGTTTGAATGTGCTTGTATATATATATATATATATATATATATATATATATATATATATATATATATATATATATATATATATATACACAGTGCCTTGCAAAAGTATTCAGACCCCTGACCAATTCTCTCATATTACTGAATTACAAATGGTACATTGAAATTTCGTTCTGTTCGATATTTTATTTTAAAACACTTAAACTCAAAATCAATTATTGTAAGGTGACATTGGTTTTATGTTGGGAAATATTTTTAAGAAAAATAAAAAACTGAAATATCTTGCTTGCATAAGTATTCAACCCCCACACATTAATATTTGGTAAAGCCACCTTTCGCTGCAATAACAGCTTTAAGTCTTTTGGGGTAAGTATGTACCAGCTTTGCACACAGTGTCGGAGTGATTTTGGCCCATTCTTCTTGGCAGATTTGCTCCAGGTTGTTCAGGTTGGTTGGACGACGCTTGTGGACCACAATTTTCAAATAGTGCCACAGATTCTCAATGGGATTGAGATCAGGACTTTGACTGGGCCACTGTAGGACATTCACCTTTTTGTTCTTGAGCCACTCCAATGTTGCTTTGGCCTTGTGCTTGGGATCATTGTCCTGCTGAATGATGAATTTCCTCCCAAGCTTCAGTTTTTTAGCAGACTGAAGCAGATTCTCTTGCAGTATTTTCCTGTATTTTGCTCCATCCATTCTTCCTTCAATAGTAACAAGATGCCCAGTCCCTGCTGATGAGAAGCATCCCCACAGCATGATGCTGCCACCACCATACTTCACTGTAGGGATGGTGTGTCTTGAGGCATGGGCAGTGTTAGGTTTGCGCCACACATAGCGCTTTGAGTTTTGGCCAAAAAGCTCTATCTTGGTCTCATCTGACCACAAAACCCACATCGCAGCTGGGTCACTCTCATGCTTTCTGGCAAACTCCAGACTTGCTTTCAGATGGTACTTTTTGAGTAATGGCTTCTTTCTTGCCACCCTCCCATACAGGCCAGTGTTATGCAGAGCTCTTGATATGGTTGACTGGTGCACCATTACTCCACTCCCAGCCACTGAACTCTGAAGCTCCTTCAAAGTGATTGTTGGCCTCTCTGTGGCTTCTCTCACAAGTCTCCTTCTCGTTTGATCGTTGAGTTTTGAGGGAAGGCCTTTTCTTGGCAGTGCCTGGGTGGTGTGATGCAGCTTCCACTTCCTGATTATTGATCCAACTGTGCTCACTGGGATATCCAAACACTTGGATATTATTTTGTACACTTTCCCTAATCTATGCATTTGTATTACTTTATCTCTAACTTCTGTAGAATGCTCTTTAGCCTTCAGATTCATAGCCTTACCAATGATCCTTCAACAGTGGGGTTTTTATCCAGAAAATGTGACAGCAACTTTAATGGTTCACAGGTGGATGCCAATGGTAAGGTAATTGTGTCCTCGTTAGGGTAATTTCTTTCATCGCTGCAAACTGGGAGCTTCCACAGCACAGGGGTTGAATACTTATGCAAGCAAGATATTTCATTTTTCTATTTTTCTTAAAATTGTCACCAATGTACCATTTGTAATTCAGTAATATGAGATAATTGGTCAGGGGTCTGAATACTTTTGCAAGGCACTGTATATATATATATATATATATATATATATATATATATATATATATATATATATATATATATATATATATATATATAGGTCAAACAACAAAAAAAAAAAACAACAAAAAACTAAAAATAAAATCTCAGCCTGCTGTTGGCTACCCTATTTATACCACTGTTTTTCCTCAATATTACATTTTGTTGTCTTGGTTACAGTAAGAACAGTGAAGCTCAGTTGGGCTTAAACTAGCTCAAAATCATACATAAATTCTGAGTTTTATGTGATATATTAAAGGGGTACGAACTGAAGAGCATGTTCTTTTTTTGACAATGTGCCAAGTCATCCAACCATGAAATTGGATAATGTACTTTTCTCCAAATAAAAGATCTCTTCTGCAGCCAATGGACTAAGGCATTAGGCCATAGAGCTTAAATCTGGTAAGTGGCAGTTGCAGCACGTATTATCACAGCTGAGATCCTGAAGGAAATTTCTATGCTTGATGCCATCTGTTGGATAAACAGATCATGGAATGAAGTGGAAGCTGCAACAATTCAGAAATGTTTTGTGAAAGGTACAAAATTATGCTATTGAGATATTTATTTTGTATATTACACAAACAATTAGACAGACACAGTTATGCCTCATTTAGTCATGCTAGATCTGCTAATTTTCAACAGCTCATAATATCACAGGTACCATATGTTTTTTTGATAAGAATGATTTACTTTGAGACCAGCAGAGTTATAAATGACCATTATTGTTGGATTTCTAAACGGGGGGAATCTGAAATGTAGTTGATGAGAAACTGATTCATAACTCATGCCTGTATTAAGCATGCGTCATTCTGTTACTAAAAAAAATAGGGAGAGACAGAGTTAATAAACCTCCTTTTTTATTTGATGTGGACAACTGTGGATGTCTTGATAATAAATGCTACCACCTCAACGACCTTGGAAGTAGTCATGGAACAATGAATTGTATGTGATATTTCTGTAACTGAGAACAAGTTAAAGTGTGAGATGATGCAATTTTCAATCAGCATAAACATATTGTAAAAATCTTTACATCATACCTTCTTAAAACTCTTTTAAAACCCATTGTCCTACTTATTCTCACTGTTCCAATTCATTCTACATTGGAAAAATAACAATTTGTTGGTTCTCACCTATCAGAGCTCTCTTAATTTTTTTTGATGGACAAAGAAACTCAGTTCCCAGTAAGAACTCCCGTTTTCACATTAAGTGAAAGTTCACTACAAAGACCATTGCAGGCTTCAACACTGTTCCTCTGGATCAACATGGAGGAGAGGTCTGGCCAAAAGTGTTGTGATTTGTGATTTAAATCTAGGTCATGCTGATCTGATGATTTTGGATGGTGGCCCACAGGGATCTTTGCATTGGATGAGGAGAAGAATCAACAAGGCATAGTTCATATCCCTTCAGTGACCCACACTGTTCAGGCGCTAGACAGAGAAATGCCAGAATCCCAGCGTTCAGTAGCTTGGTGACATTCATTGTTTAGGTTCATAGGATGCCGATTAGCGTGAAGAGTTTGTTCTTTGAACTTCAGTGCTCCTGATTGGTGAGTCTGCTTGAGAAAAAACTCATTACGGCAAGTATAACCTGTATAACACTTAATATACTTTTTATAGGTTTCTTTTAGATGATACAAATATTTTAATGTAATTTGATTGTAAAAGCCCTAACCAATATAAAGTGGGGAATCCTCCCCATTGTTTAATTATGTAGCATCCACCGTAACTTTAGAGGTTTAATGATGCCAGTTAATTAGAGTGGAGATCAGCTGATAGCCATTCACATGGTTTTACAGGAATCAGTATCTTGCATATTGACTTAATTTCTCTATCAGTCACTGTATAAAAAACACATTAATATTATATACTCTGGTTCACAGATTAATTGACGAAATCACAACTTATCCATCTGATTAATTCTTTTCAGTGGATAACTCACATTTCCTTTGGTAAAACACAATTACAGCCAAAATCATTGGCTATACTGTTTAATGTTTAGTTTTGCATGGTCACTATGGAAGCTGTTTACTGAAGCACTGAGCTGTAACTGAAATAGGATATTGCTCTCTTCTCACTTTGAGTAGTCCTGAATATCTTTGGGTAACTGAAACCACATGGCCAAAACAGAGTGATTTTGTTCTGCTCTTAAAAATTCCAATTGAATTCACAGACATTAATTACCGGTAAAACAAACTGTACAGATGTTTTAATGCTTTACTTAAACCAGACAACAGGAAGGATCAAGTGGTCTAGTGGTTAGAACAGGTGTTTTTTTTTTTTTTTTTCTCAATGGTAGTTTTACAATGAGTACTGCAAAGCTGCCTGCAGTTCCAAGTCAAGATGGAAGGGATCTTTTGTACTTGGTTTATTTTATTTATGTTGTTTACCCATCAAAGGAGAAACAATCTGTTTTTGTCAGCCTTCACAAGTGTTCTTTGAAAGTGTTACAACAGAAGACAATTTCCTTTTACATGTGGGTAGAAGTTCTTATCAACCTATTAGGTATATAACCCTACTTCGCAAACGCAGTCCTGCCATGCTTTTGAATTACTGTTCATTGCTTGTTTTGGTTATGTATCTCTGCCAATTGTATCAATGTCGTCTCTTACCTTCACATTGTGGATTCGACTTTTTCGATCGTAGACCCAGTTTCAGGATTCGGCAGGAACACATCCTGACTGGAATCGTCCAAAACCACTTACAACTTACAAACACTGTAATGTATCATTGCAGTATACCTTCATTCCTGTCACTCTGCTGCCAAATGTTCCTTGTTCCATCAACTTCATGCTCAAAATTCACATGTTAAGAACGTAAATTTAGTCAGTGTTACTCCTTGAAATGCATGACGTCAAGTTTAGGACTGCAACACTTTGCTCGTGCAAAAAACTAACTTTCCAGATTTGTTTTAGCTTAGCTCTTAGACACAACCCTGTGATGCATTTTCAGTGTCTAGTCAGGTAAGCATCAATGCCATGGGTGTAGCTGAATGCAGGATCACAGGAAAAAAAAAGGTCAGTCTTTCCAAATGCCACATTTTTACAGTTGTCCCGCTTTACACCGCGCCCTGTATAACACCAAACTTGCATCTGTGAACAAATGTCACCAATACAAAAAACAATGCTATTTGTACCCATTATATTGCTACCCTATTGCCCGCCACCTGCCACCTTCCCAAGCCAAGCAAACATAAATATAAGCATTGAAGTTTCCCTCATTGTAGCGCCAGCGAAATAATCACGGCCAATTAAAACAACAAAGCTATGCAGTTAACCTTTGACTCACGTTCCTAATTCGTTGTTAACTGAACGTTCACACCAATGTCTTCAACAATCCCACTCCCAAAGCAAAACAGAAAGTACAGCATGGCGAGTTGGCCCTACATTTATTACCAGAGCAAAAGAAAACTATTTGCATGTATGCATTTGAAAATAAGAAAGCAAGTCAACAAGACATCACAAATGTCTTCTCGCCTAAGTGTTTTATTTATTTATTTATTTATTTATTTTAAAGTAGAAACTGTTACTCAAAAGTAACCATGTATGTTTCATACATATGGGAAAAGATGATAAAACATCACTAGTAGATCTACTGTTGTGTTTAGAACTAGTACTGTAGTTTCTACCTTGGAGAATCAGATGTGAAACCACACAAACATGCTGGACATTTTGGAACACTGAGTAGCAGACAAAGTTCTCTTGAGGTACGTGTAGGTTTTAATTAAATGTTAATGCATGCTGGGACATCTTGCATCAATTTCGGGACTGCTTCTTTGTCGAAGTGTACTCTGTCTTCTCGTTGGAGAATAGTATTTTTATTATCAGAACTGAGTTATTGAGGGAGTCCTCGTTTGGCTCATCCAGTTAAAGCGCTGCTGCTGGGAGTGCAGGATGAGTCACACAGCTTGGACAGCACCAGTTAGTGTTCGGGCTGTGCAAAGAGGCCAAACCTTGCTGGGGACTCCGAAGGGGGGATCACAAGGGCTCTGATGCTCCTGGGGTGGGGGATGGGAAATCGGCAAGGACTCCTTCTCCTCATTGTGCAACAGCGAACCCTACTGGCCAGCACATTCACAGTGGGTAAAAAGCAGGGCTGATCTCTGTTCTCTGGGATCGGTAGCCCGCCCACCTCTGCTCTGGATTGCTCGACATAAAAGCGATTCTGGCTTTAGGCTTGTGAGATCGGAGGACGCTCACACTCCCTCAAAATGCCGATGCTGTCTAGGGACCCACTGTGGTGAGGAGAAAAAACTAATTAAGGGGAAAAAAATTAATTAAAATAATAATTAGTCACTAAAATATAAAAAAAAAAAAATAATAATAATTGAGTTATTTTTGTTCATGAAAAATCCTACTTGATGATCGGTTAATGTTTATGTTTACTGTTTTAAGCACAGAACAATATAAACATTTGCACTCTACAGAAATTCATTCTAGATGGCAAGATGCTTAGAGTTTTATTTTTTATTTTTTATTATACAGTGACACTTATTACCGTTCCACCTACTTTTTCTACACAGACAATTCTTCAAGAACAATTTTCACATTATTTCTCTAGGTAGGTCATTCATATCTCATTTCACCACTGTATACTATTTGTGTCGAAATTCCAACATCTACAGTATTCATGACATCCCGGCTTAATTTTCTCCTTTTGATTCTGGAAAAGCTACAGGCTTTTATGAACTTACTAGAAGGGAATTCAAAATGTTCCGAGCATGACCTTGTACCCTGTGGTATGTCAGTTTAAGTTGCAAAGAGATTTCTACCTGTTTTAATAAAAGCTGCTTGCTGCCTTAGAATCTTTTATGTTTGCTTTATCTAATTTATTGCTTTCCCAATTTAAACTGGATGTTCTCTCACTCACTCACTCACTCACTCACTCACTCACTCACTCACTCACTCACCCATCTTCCAGATTAACTAACCATCTCAACAGATCCAATAGAAAATCTATTCTAATTTACAGTATGCTTTACACAAGGATGTAGAAGCAGCATTCCCCTGAAGCTTGTGCTGGATCCAGGATAACAATTAACAACAATCGTTACCAGATTCCGTACTCAATCATACTTTGTCGGGTCTAGTTCTACTTTTGATTTACTCAATGCAATTATACCCCCTTTCCACCTCTAGATACCGGACCCAGACAATCCATACTGTGAAACTCCAGCCTCGCAACATATCTGAATCTGGCCCAGGACCGAAGCAGGCTGTGGACGGGGTTATTGCATTTCATCATCACACTCAGGCGTCGTTCCAAGGAAAAGTGAGAAAAAATGTCTGACATCGATGTAGACGAGAGGAAAGTGAAGGCCTGGGACGTTGACGAGGTGCAAGCACTGCAGTCTGCGTTCAGAACGAGAACATTTATTCATAGATTTCAGATAGTTTAAAAGAAATGGGATTCAACCTCATATTCAAGCATTTTTTATTTTTAACATTTTTTACATTTTTTACAGTCTGGGAATTTTTGTATATATCATTAAAACACTAACATGTCCTTTAAAAAACCTTAACATATTGCAGATGACATTTCAAAACGACACATAATCCATAGCTCTGGCTGAATGTGATAAAATAATCAATCGTTCATCTTCCACACCACCTATCACAAAGGAGTCCTGGAGTCTGTCAACACTCTATGCTCCGGAAGCTTCTCCCCACTCAAGGATCTCTTTCTAGAAATGAAGTCTGTCTCTGCTACTGTGGGTTCTCCGATATGGCGAAATCACCATCGAAACCAGTTCCTTGATCCAGTATCGGACCTCTGCATTGTAGACCTTAAACTTTAATCTCAGGTCATGTATTCCGTACATTTTAAAGCACATAAAATATTGTACTAATTGTATTACTTGCCTTTTCTGCTTCTAGCTACCTATTGAGGTGCCGTGCTACAGTTCATATAGACCTTAAAATTCAATCTCAGGTCACATATTCTGTATATTTAAAACATGTCAAATATTGTACTAATTGTATTTGCCCTTTTCTGCTCCCTTTAACTACCTATCAAGGTCCTGCTGCAATTCAAGGGGTGTTTTCTATGGCCATATGATGGGGTGCCCACCCCTTTGTTAATGTATATATTATTTGTTATGATTTAGGTCCGTTTTTATGTATATATAGTGGTTTGCAGAAGTATTCACCTCCTACTGATAATGTCTCATGTTGTTGAATTACGAATAATGTGTGCACAGCTTTCCAAACAAACTTTTTTTTTTTAATTCAAAGTTGTAGTGCTTAAACTGCACACTGTTATATGAGGAGGTTATATATATGAGGTTAATGTCAGCAAATCTTGCAAAGAAAATGTACAAAATGAAATTTACTGGTTGTGTAAGTATTCAGCCTCTTAAGTCAGTACTTTGTAGAAGCAATTTTTGCAGCAATTACTGTGTGGCAGGCTGGCGAGTGGATAGAGGCCCAGAGACAGTCTGAAGTTCAAAAAAATAACTATTATATTATAAATAACACAGAATAAAAGTGCACAAGGGCAAAATAAATGGATTGAAACACAAAAAAGCAAAATAAAGGTTTCCAGGCTGGGCAATGCCTCCACTGGTTTTAGAAAATTGAAAAATCACAACCACCAAAACACCAACCTGCTTCCTCAGCTCCCGCCTCCCAAATGAGAAGCAGAGGCCTCCTTTTATGTCAGGTGGCTGGACGCTGATTGATTGTTAATTAACCTAATCAACTAATCAACCCCAGCCACCTGAACATAATAAACCCAGGCAGGTAGGGGAAATTAACCCCATCCCTGCCAATTTAAAAAGGGCAGAGCTTTGCTCTGCCACATACTGCTATGGGTCTTTTTGGATAGGTGTCTACTAGCTTTGCACAGTAGGATGGTGACATTTTTGCCCATTCTTCACAGGAAAATTGCTCCAGTTCTGATAAGTTTGTTGGGGATCGTCAATGGACTACAATCTTCAAGTCTCGCCATAAATTTTCAAGGATTCAAGTCAGGACTTTGACTGTGCAACTAAGAACATTAATTCTCTTCTTGCTCAACCACTCCAGTGTGGCTTTGGCTTTGTGCTTCAGGTTATTGTCCCACTGAAATGTGAATTTCCTCCCCAGTTTCAGAGTCTTGGCTGACAAACAAGTTTGCACCATCCATTCTCCCCTCTATCCTCACAAGCGTCCCAGTCCCTTCTGCCACCACCATGCTTGACAGATGGGATGGTGTTGACTGGGTGATGTGTAGTGTTGGGTTTGTGCCAAACATAACACTTGGAATTTAGACTGAAAAGTTCAATTTTTGTCTCGTCTGACCACAAAACCTTTTTCCACATGTCTGCGGTATCATATATATGCTTTTTTGCAAACTTCATAGGTGTGTTAAGATTAGGCTTTTTGATTAATGGTTTCATTCTTGCCATCCATCCATTTAGACCAGCTTTGTGTAGGGAACGGCTTATTGTTGATGTGTGAACACTGACTCCCATCTCCAACACAGAACTTTGCAGATCTCTCAAGGTCATTGGCTTCAGAGTGACATCCCAAACCAGTTTCCTACTTGCCTGGCTGCACAGTTTCAGAGGCTGACCTGATCTGGGTAGTGCCTGGGTGGTATAATGCATCTTCCATATCTTAATGATGGACTTCCCTGTGCTGAGAGGGATAATCAGCACCTTTGAAATTTTCTTGTGCCCTTCTCCTGCTCTTTGTCTCTCTACCACTTTATCCCTGACTTGTGTCAAAAGCTCCATAGTCTTCATGGTTGCTTTGTTGGGTCACTATGTGAGTTGCAGCTTGAAAGTCTTTATATACCTGAGGGAAATTATATACAAGTTAAACCACTTTGAGTACACACAGACTGAAACCATTTCACTAATTTAGTGACCTTTCAAACAAATCATTTGCATCTGAGCTGATTTAGGGCTGCAGTAGCAAATGGGTTGAATAATTATGCAACTAAGATTAATCTGTTTTTCTCTGTAAATCTTATTTATATTCTGCATGCAGCATTTTTTTAACTTTATCAATGTGGAGTAGTTTGTGTAGATTCTACATGTAAAGTCTAATTTGAAAGCGTCATGGAGTACGCTCTAGTGCCAACAAAATGGAAAACTTTGCAGGGGGGTGAATACTTCTGCAATATATATATATATATATATATATATATATATATATATATATATATATATATATGCCATTGAGTGCTTTCACCCCAGGTGACACTTTTGCACCTGCCATCAGTATCTTGGCAACTTGAGCAGTGTTTGTAAAAGTTATCTCTGGGGAAAAATTGTTTTTTTTTTTTTTTTTTTTTTTCTATCAAGGCACACCTGCTACTACTGTACCTGACTGAAAATAATAAATATGCTAATTCCAGGATTGCAGTGAAAAATATAAACATACCTCCAAGCTGAATAAAGTACTGGAAGTTATTTCAAGTGATAGGGAAAGAAAGGAAACAGCGCAGCAAGGTCCAATACATTTTACAGGTATAGTTATAACTTATATGGTGGGATACTGACTCTTTAAGGGTTGCCTGGTGTAAAGATGAAAACAATCCATTATGCATCGTTCCAAGTTCTTTACAGTTTTGCTGTTGACTTTTATGTTTTCCAGACCTATTTCCCTGTTGACTGCTACAGCCTCAGTCCCTGTGTTAGAGGCACTAGGGCCCTATTACTGGTAACGCAAGAACTGACTGACAAAAACAATAAGGGGTCTGTGAGAATGTGGTAATGCTATTGAGAAAAAAGAACATGCTCTTTAATTCGCATTCCTTTAATATATCACATAAAACACTGAAATTATGTATGATTTTGATCTACGTGCCAACAAAATGGAAAACTTTCCAGGGGGGTGAACACATCTGCTTTGGTGACACATGTATCTGTAAATATATATTATATATTATATATATATATATATATATATATATATATCTATATATATATATATATATATATATATATCATACCATTATATAATAACAAACTAAACTTATTAGTCCCTCCCTCCCCGAATTTAAGGAAGGGAGGGAGGGGCTTAAATTCCTTCCTGCCAAAAATACATGTGAGAATGTGACTGGAGCCATCAGAGGTAATTGGTAATTACTGATTAATTGGGCTCCAGCCACAAAACAAATGTTACCTATTTGTAATATGTGAAGGTATTCTTTCTATTTTTTTTGTTTTTTTTGTTTCTTTGGCTCTTGTATCCTTTTATTTAGTGTTTTCAAAAGTCTTTATTTTGTTTAAATAAATATACAAGTTTTTATTTAAAATGTATTTAAATTTTATTTAGCGCAGTTTTGCCCCACAGTCCTTCTTTTGGTTTGTATATTTCTTGGCCTAGATTTAGGCCATAGTTTTGATGTGGCCTAGGGACTGCAATCCAGGACCAGGGCTGGCCTTTACATATATACTGTATGAACACAAAACAGACTTAGGGCCGCCTTTTTGTATCACATTACCAATTTGATGTAGCTCAGTGCCAGGGATCCTTGCAATCCGATAGAGGGAGACTATCTGCTGCTCCTGCCACCACCACTAGAAGGAGACACCTGCAGCTCATGCATCCACTGCCAGAGGGAGATCACTTGTTGCTCTCGCCTCCACCGTCAGAGGGAGACTACTTATTCCTTCTGCCACCTCCACCAGAGGAGCTGAAGTTCCGACTCAAGGATCAACTACTGCCCAAGCCTGCATCACCTAGGGCAGCAAAGCTTGCATTGCCTAGGGTTGCCAAGCCTGCACCGACTAGGGCTGCTAAGCCATTGCCTGGGAAGGCCTGCTCGCCGTCGCCTGGGGAGGCCAGCTTGCTGTCAGCTGGGGAGGCCAGCTCGCCGTCGCCTGGGGAGGCCTGCTTGCCGTTGCCTGGGTAGGCTTGTTTTCTGTTGCATGGGGATGTATGCATGTCTCTGCCCGGGGATGCCTGCTCATCATCATTCAGGGCTTTGTTGAATCCAGCAGCAATATTGCAGCACTGTCACAGCCAGTGCCGTTGCCACTGCCGGAGTGTCCCACGCTGAGGGCAGCCTTGCCACTGCCAGTGCCACCATCATCACCATCGCCCTGGGATGCCTGTTCTCCACTGCCTGTGGGTCGTTTGCTGCTGCTCCCCAGGATTTACTGTGGACTCTGGTAGAGTTGGCCACACTGTTGTCTGCTTTTCTGTTGCCGGTACTATCACTAGCTGGAGGAGCCAGCTTTGGCGCTGTCATCACATCCACTGATAACATTGCCTTTGTCAGCCTTGCCACAGTCAACATTGTCACATTTAGAATTTCCGCTGCCGGAGTGGATCACCCCACTGTCAGCATTGCCATTGGAGGAGGACCTTGTTCTGAAATTTTCATTTCCGCTGGCAGCATTGGCGCTGCCAGGATCGCCCCAGCTGGAGGAGCCAGCCTTGGCGCTGTTGGCACGTCTGCTGACAGCACTGTCGCTGTCAGCACTGCCGCTGTCAGCATTGCAGTTGCCAAAGTTGCCAATAACAGCCTTTCTGCTGCTGAAGTGTGCCACCCCACTGCCACCATTTCCGCTGCAAGGATTGCCTCCAGTAGGCGTCTTGATGCCGCTGTTCTTGGTCTAGGACCCTGACCAGCAAAACTTTTGGGCTTTTAAGGGGGGAGGTGGTCTTTAAGGCCTTGTGTGTTGCACATAAGGGGGGAGATATGTGGTGGGGTGCTCAGTCCCTGTGAACATTTTTGTGTTTTATGTTTTATGTTGTGTGTATGTATTGGTGCATGGAGTGTGGGTTATGCAGGATGGGTGATTTAAAATGTATATTTGTATTTAGGCACAGGGATTGCACAATCACTTCATGTGTAGGTAAATGTGTGTTAGTATGTGGGCACAGGGATTACACAAATTAGTTCACGTGCTGGGATTCAAGCGAATGATTAATTATTAATTGAATCACGGCACAGCTGTATATATTGATGCTTGAATCACTCACTCAGGTTTGGGTGTTCAGAGTGGAGAACAGGAGTAGAGTGAGGAGGTAAAAATAATAAATAATAACAATTGCTATTCATGCTGGAGGGCCAGCACAATACTTGTTTTGGGGTTAGTTCAGTGGTTTTTGTTTGTCTGTATATGCCAGCTTGTTCCCAATGCTTTGTCTGAAAACCTCTCTTATAATCTCCCACATGAAATAACAGGGATATAGTAAGGGAGCTCATATTTATAGTACTTACATTTTTACAATTGTAGCATATATTTTAATGCCTGTTTTTTAATTAAAATTTTGTTTCCCTGTAATGCAATGTATATGTACTATACATAGAGGAGCTCCCTTGAGTGGACTCAACAGAAGGCAACTTCCCATTCAGCAATAATCATGACTGTATTGAGTCTTGTATTTAGCTGTGAGCACCGTGAGTTCCACTGGAACTCTGGAGGCAGTACAGACTTTTTCACAGCCATCTCATTAGCTGTAAAACAAATTGGGAACATGGTTTCGCAGCAGGGAATTTATCAAAATGCATCAAAAGTCAATAGGATAAATTTAGAAATGTAAACCAAGCTTTCTTTCAAGAAAGCTTTCATCCTGAACCTGTCGGTCAGTTGAATATCTTAATGGACTGGAAATATTCCTTTTTAAAACACTTCGTCTTGTCAACGAATAAGCATTTAGACAAAATAAAACATAATCAATTCCCTATCAAAACAACATCTTGTGCTTCTCACTTCCTTTGCTAGCAGCTGGTTTAAGGATCTGCCTACTGTTCTGAGCCAGCAAGACCACAGCAGTCGTGTGACATGCATAAATCTACAATATATCTGTCACATGCATTTTAACTCCCCCCCCCCCCCAAAATACGCACACAAACGCCACAAAATTTTTATGCTATTCCAAGTTTAAAAAAATAAATAAATAAATACTTGTGTTCCCACAATAATATGGGAGTGTGAATTAAAACTCCACTCATGCCCATAATGATTTAGCACAATTAAAACAGCTTTTTTTGTAATACTGTAGCCTTTTGTACAGCAGTATCGGTGCTATGCTGGAGTGCGAGAGGTCCCGGGTTTTCGCCCGCCCTCCGTCTGTGTGTGGAATGCCTCGCTTTGTGTGAGGCGCCTGCCTGTGGGAACCAAGAGAGCTACATTGGTGTCAGAAGTGGACACAGTTACCCCGGCACGCACTTGTCAGTCTGTAGCCTGGTGAGCAAGTCCGGGGCAGACTTGAGGCTGGCAGGGGGAGTGTAGAGTGCACGGGGGAAGGCAGCAGCAGGGCTGGTAGGTGATGTAATCACATACAGAGACATAAGCACAATATACGCTCCTTGCAAAGGAGCCAGCTCTTTTGTATAGCGGTATCGGCGCTATGCTTCAGTGTGAGAGGTCCCGGGTTTGCACCCGCCCTCCGCCTGTGTGTGGATTGCCTCACTCTGTGTGAGGCGCCTGCATGCGGGAACCAAGATTGCTATAATACTTTTATTCATCAACTTCTGTATTTACAAAAGAAAAAAACAAAACAAAAAAAACAGAATTGTATTATTACAGGAAGACCTGCTGGAACTGCCTGAGGTTTAATCATTTTAGTTTTACTCCCACCAAATTTCTTTTTGCCCCTCAGCCCCTTCTTCTTCTTCTTCTTCTTCTTCTTCTTCTTCTTCTTCTTCTTCTACTTCTTCTACTTCTTCTAATTGAAATGCAGAGCCTATGCCCACATGCCCGAAGGTAATGAAAACAAGCAATAAGAAAAAGTCTCAACTAATTGCAACCATGTGCTTTTCTCAATACTGAGTATTCAATCTCAAGTCATAAGCTTATTTAATATTCTGTAGAAAAACTGCCTCCTGGCTTCAGTGCAGATGAGATAAAAATGGTTGTACAGAATGCACAATCAACAATATTTGTAATGGCTAAACATATAATTTGTAATAGCTGGTCAGATTTACTTTGGCCTTGTGTAATCCCATTGTATGTTGAATGCATTCACCTAAACTATCCTCACCCCTCATGCCTGACTCTCCTGAATTAGTGTCACTACTTAAAGCCAGACTATGCCAACATGGTGGAGAAACTAAGGGCACCAGGTCCTGTTAAAGTATGGAGAGAAAGATAATTTCCACCAAACACTACAGGTACTGTATATAGTATCTTACAGTTCTTAACATTTACCACTAACCTCTACTGTTTCTCTTTTCAGGTCCTTTATCTAGATCCACACCTCAGACATTGAACAGGAGAGACAACACAGACGAGTCATTTAAATAATGCTTTATTATTTAAATAGAGGGAATCAGATTAAAACTGGGATAAAAATTGCTTGCAGAAAGAACAAAGAAGAAAAGCAAAACAATCCAAAAACATGGTAAAAATAACTGGATCAACAACCCCCCCCCCCCCCCCCCCCCCCCCCCCCCCCCCCCCCCCCCCCAAAAAAAAAAAAAAAATCCAACCATTGCTTGTAGGCAACAAGTCCTTCAGCATTCATAATAATAATAATAATAATAAGAAGAAGAAGAAGAAGAAGAAGAAGAAGAAGAAGAAGAAGAAGAATTCAGATATTATGTGTTGCTGTCCTCAAAGGAAAAGGAATAACAAAGAATATTGCAACCAGCTCATGTTGCACTATAGTCTGCTTCAGGGATGGTCTCTGCACGGAAGAGGAGCGTTGGTTCTCCACGGTCTGACTGTCAGCTTATGCAGCCCATCTGCCTGGTCATGAGTGCTTTAAAAAAAAAAAAAACGAAGAAAGAATCCACCGCAAATATCTCAGTCCACAAGAATTTATACACTCAAATCTCTTTGTATTTGCTTAAACTACCTTTTTATAACTAAATCTATTCTTTATTTCTCATTCAGTCCCAGTGTGTAGTTAACAAGCCGTCAACATTTAACACATTCTACACGGGGATCCTTACTCCTCAAATGTATTATGTAGCAGGCAGTATTATGACTAATGATGCACTTGGCCATTTTAATC
This sequence comes from Polyodon spathula, assembly GCF_017654505.1. Taxonomy (NCBI): domain Eukaryota; kingdom Metazoa; phylum Chordata; class Actinopteri; order Acipenseriformes; family Polyodontidae; genus Polyodon; species Polyodon spathula. The sequence continues at coordinate 75,129,031 of NC_054536.1, forward strand.
TCCATAGAATTCAATGAAATCATCCTCATACTTTCCAAATCCCATGCTACAATAATAGCCGTGGAATAGAACGTATATCCCTGTTTCTATTATTTATTTTGTACTTATTACTTATCTTACAATAATATATTCTGTGTGCTTGAGTACCATGCTCTTTTCTGGAAAAAAAAAAATAATTCAGGCAGAAACAGTATAAAAGTTTAAGCTGTATTTTACTTTATGCCTGGTATTGTGGCAATGTGGTAAATCAGTGCAAAGCTGTGATAATTATTTCTAATATTTATCAACTATGTAATTTATGGTGAACACTGACGTGGATTCTTGCCTTCAAATTCATGTGCAGCAATGTTTGTTTAGAATATTTCAGTTAGTTTCTCTGCCACACTAAAGAAAATAATTATTACTTCATAGTAATGATAATTACTCCATACCGCTGTTTTTACATTGCACTACTAAAGTCTTCTCTTCCTGATCAACGAATGAGCACTGACAGAAAACGAAATGGGTGGAGATTTGTGACTCATTCAGAATGCAAGCAGCACAAACTGTGCTGAATGAAAGTGCATTTGAGAAACGTTGCACTAGTGGACTGTGCGAGTGGATGGAATGCATCCGCATTGGATGAAAAGCAGATTAAATAAGTCCCAGTACGCAGTACCAGCATCAAAATAAGTCCCGGTACAAGGAGAAACAGCAGAATTTCATAAATAAACAATTTAGACAAAAATAACCAAATCAGTTAATCTAGTGATATATCATGATTATAAGTCACTTTTCATTTCAGTTGAAACAACATCCCAATTGGATTCTTGGTAATAGCCTGGTTTAATTTCAATACTAACTTATTATTATTTGTTCATTTAGCAGACACCTTTATCCAAGGTGACATACAGAGACTAGGGTGTGTGAACTATGCATCAGCTGTAGAGTCACTTACAACAATATCTCACCAGAAAGATAGAGCACAAGGTAATTTACTTAGGGTAACACAATGAGTCAGTGAGTGAGCTGGGATTTGAACCAGGGACATCCTGGTTACAAGCCCTTTTCTTTAACCACTGGACCACACAGCCTCATGCTTACTGGTGACATGCCAAGCAACTAACACCATGTTTACTGATGACAGTTGCACTGTGTAGAGTAACTGGCCATTTTGCTGTTGTTGAGGTACAATTAATTCACTTCATTCCATTAATGCCTTGAAACAGATATTTTGTTCTTCAAATTTGCCTGTTGCTACCTTTTGAAGTCTACAATGGACTCCATATGTGTGCTTGTTTTTTTTTTTTTTTTTTTTTTTTTTGTTTACTGTAATTGAATAGTTGGGGTTATTTTTTAATTGTTTGTCTGGATTTGTGTTGCTGCTGCATAATAAACAAATGACTGTCAGTGCTCTATAAATATAATAACTACATGTTCATTTTCCACTTTCCAAAAACTAGATCAATACAGTATACTGTACTTCTTTTTGTTCAAATAGCTAGTCAAGCTTTGAGTATTTCTTCCAATGCATGGTTGAGATTATAAAGACAATTTAAGAGGCTGTAAATTGGACTGCTGTTTTTGTAAGGGGCCCCGAGCAGGGAGAGACATGGGGAAAAAAAGCAGGCCAGATAGGATTTATTGATGTAACCAAGAGTTGCTTTGAAAAGGCTGCAGTTTTATCTAGGCCTGCACCAAACTGAGATGTATAATGCTTATTGAAAAAGGTTTTCAGCTTTCAATCTATTTTCACAAGCTGTAACATGGCTAGAATGAGTAGTGCCTTTCTGAATAATCCACTTTAACAATTTGAACAGGGACCAACAAACTCCATTCTAGAAATGGTGTGCATTATCGTCATGTAGTTATTGCTATGCAGTATGTTTCCCATATAGTATATACAACAGACTCTAAATGCTCTGTCCTATGTATGGAACCCCACATACCTTTCTATCTCTATTGACATATGTGATCCCAAAAGAATAACACCCCTTTAAAGTCCCCATGATCAGACCAAGATGACTGTCAAAACAACCTAATAACAGAATGTAAACAGCAACTAATTTAGCTGGGCAACCCTCCCAATTATTAATGTGACTGCACTCCCAGGCCTCTCATAATACAGTAATTGACGTATTGTCATTATCTTTGCAGACTTGTCCCTTTCAATAAAAAAGATTATAATAAAAAATAGGCTGCTTATGGTCACTATAAAGCAAAATGACAGTTGTATTTATTTTTTTTAGACTCAATACACAGTATTTAAGAAACAATATATGTTCCTGGATCTCCTCTGGTGTGTAGCTGACCCTTATAGATATCTGAAGTATATCATGACATCCCTATGGATGAGCTAATCCACTAAATACAGGATTGATTTAGCTGTATGCCTACCATTGGGTTATATGAAATGTTTCTTGGTTAATAAACAATAACATTGTATTCTTCATACAGTAATTATGTAATGTTATTTTAGACATTTTTAGATTTACACAAAAGTGATCAGTTCTGTTTACTAAATTATACATTTTGTATACGTTAATGTGTGTCCATATTTTCTGGGAGAAAAAAAAAACCTATTAGACTTGAGATACTTTGATATGCTGCGTTGTGTTTTTTGGCAAGGATATACATATGGATGCCAACAAACTCCTGCAAGGAATAAGCTGCTAACCACAAAGACGTGGTTTCAGTTGAGAAGTTTTATGTGTCACTGACCTTCGTAGTATTTACAATTAATTTTGGCAATGGGAACACAAAGTTACAGAATTATCCCAATCTGTTACAATTTTATAATGCCATAATTAAACACTCTACCTGACAGTTTTGCTTTTCGAGGCCTCTGCCACAGTAATATGGTCAGTATGTTTATAAGGGTCCTGCTGGTTCTTCTTGGCTTTCTGTCGTAACATTGAGGTGAATATAAAAACCGCAAGTGAAATTCATAAGCAATTATAACAAAGAGTTCCCAGTGTTTTTTCTATAAAACTCTAAGGTTTGTTGGTATTGTGACATGTGAGGCTAGCTGTAAATACCAAAGAAGGATGCCACCTGTCACGTTCTGCATGATGGTGCCTGGCTCACCTTTTGCTGAATTTCAATTTCTTGTTTGAAAAGGCGCAATAGAAAAGTAATCTGGGAGCTCTGTCACTCTAAAAAACATAGTGGAGTTGTGGGATTTGTTTTGGTTGGACTTGGGGTGAGCTTGACAAATGAAAGGTATTTATTTATTTATTTATTTTAAACAAAGCAACAGTTACAGGGATTGTCTGCTGAATTAGGATTTCTAGAAGCAAGCAGGTCTTATTCCCAAGAAGTCAGTTTATTTAACATTTCCAAAAAAAATATCTTGTTTTGAAAAAGACGGAACAAGCATGGCACCATTTTTAAAAGCAGACATTATATCCTGGGGTAGTTTGAGTTGTGTTATCAGGAAATAATTCACTGCTCTGGTGTATTTCCCTATCAGTTTCCTGCTGTAGCATAAACTGCTAATTAAATGTTTACAGTTCCATACAATGCCATTGTTAGGATTGGGCCAGAAACCCTACCTGTTCTACAAACAACCTCACCCAGTAATACTTAAATTTAATAAGTGTTTGAACCCCTGGCTATATAAGGCATGGCTTGAAATGAACTTTTCCATGCACTAGCCACCATGGCTAGTGGATGTAAAAATTCACTGGCCACACAGACATTTTACTGGCCAACATTGTTCTGGGGGGCAAAGACGACAAAAGGAAATGCAAAAGCAAGCAACATTTATGAGCAGTCTCAACAGGGTCTGAAACAATCTGCCTCATGAGTGAAGATATAGCTTCTGAGATGTGTTGGGTATCTATCCTCTCCACAGACAGCATGCACCCAGACTGCACAGTCACAAGCCCTTTCTACCCGAATCATACATATACTAGATCTTCTATAACAGCGCTATCAGTTGAACCATCTGACATCACTGACGGGAACTTTGCACCTTTTATTTTTCTCTTTCTTCTTTCTACCTCAGTATGTAGTGCATAAACGCTCTTGCTTGTTTGTCATTCCTAGATTTAGCACTGTCTGTTCATCAACCATATATTTTAAATATAATTGAAATCACAAAAAAAAAAAAAGCAACGTTCTATTGTCACACCTTCTGACTGAGGATCTGCTAAGCATTAACTTGCTATGTTTATTCAAGCTTTAAAACAAGTCATTTCAAGATACAATTGATTCCAGTTAGGGCTGGGACAATGCATCGATGCATCGAATCGTTGGAATAACCATTGATGGATAAAATAACCATTGGTGGTTGAAAAAAAACACATCTATCAGTTCATTAATAGGACTGTTTTTTTATAAGGACCAGCAAAATGTAAATCTACACTCTTATTCCTTGCCTTTCCTTTGGTTCCTTTAAATAATAATAGGGAGGTGTCACAAAGACGGCTGGAGTGGGGGACATCAGACTAGAAACAGGAACCAGGAAATAAACAAAGAGGTGGAGTTTTGGGGAAGCTGAGCACTTTCTTGTGCTCAGCATTTAATAAATGAACAGACAGTAAATAAAAAGGTTGTAACAAAAACAGCACACGGCATGTGAGGCCAAAATAAACAGACAAACAAAATGGACTAACACTTAAACAGTGGACTAACAGACAAACACGGTGAGTCAAAACAACGGTTATATATTTTACTTTGTTTAGTTTTCTCATTTTTATTCTCTCCTCTCCACACCCGTTCTCCACTCGCCGAACACACAACCCAGAGTGATTGAAAACATGCTGTTTTTATGCAGCTGTACTGAGACTCGATTGCTAATCAATCATTCAATTGGAGTCGCGGTACAACTGCACGTGAATTAATAAAGTGCAATTCCCCGTGCTCACATATTATTACATTTTACTTGCACGTGAAGTGCTGTGCAATCCTCGTGCCTAAATACAAATATACATTTTAAACACTTGTGTTACACAGACCCATTTATATCCCATGTACCAATGACTGTACACCAACATTAACACACAACATACAACATAAAATACACACAGGGGCGGGGCACTTTGCCACAGGAGGTCAATCATAATTTTATATTTTAATAAAATAAACAATAAACTGGCTTTTAAACTAAACATATCTAAAATAAAAACACTCAAAAAAAAAAGTTTTTAAACGTTTAAAAAGGCTTTTTAACGCACCAGAATTAACTTGTTACTTGTTTGGCAGGCCACAATCTTGTTTTTTTTAAGCGTCTGTCAGTCCTAAGCTTTCATAATAAAGATCGTCCATTTATTCTTATTAAATCAGTTACACGTTAAAAAAAAAAAAAAAAAAAAAACTTTACTCCGAAGTGATTGGCAGTTTAAAATGGGAGGATCTAAGTTTCATGCAAAGAAGCAATACTTTAAAAAAAGTTTTGAGTGTGTACTATATTGTTCCTTTTGTGGCCAGTCCAAAATAAAGAGCGTACCCCCCAGTGCCGCGGAATATGACACAGAGGCTAAGTCTAAACGGCAATGTAAGCTCGTCTTAAAAAAAAAAAATCACCTACTATATATCTGTTCCCAGTCACTAGAAGGAGCAGTGGCCCACACGGTGACAGTGACAAACCATCTGGCGAGACTGCGTCTCACTCTCAACGAGGCCAAGAGTCAACTGAAACCGGTGCAGTGTACGGTCTTCTTGGGTCTCCGGCTGGATTCGCTCCCCCACCATCCTATATGTCGGACGAGTAGAGGCTATTCAAAACTGTCTGACTCTGTTTCAACAGGGATCAACAGCGCAGCTGCTGTTGTGTCAAAAATATTGAAAAACTAAAAGCTATCCAACTGGGGTTTCTGCATTTGCTCCCCATTCAAGCGTGGCTCAGTGCCTTTTGTCTACACACCAAGTGAGACAGACACCGTTGGCTGATGGTGTCTTGCTCATGTTGGAAAGCCCTACGCTGGTGGAGACAAACCTCCCACCTGTGCAAAGGTGTAGTAATGGGAATGATACACAGCCATCAAGTGGTGATGACAGACGCATCCAACCTCGGTTGGGGTGCGGGCTGGGCAGGCTGAGGAGTCAGTGGGTCCTGGACAGGCTGCTGGACATCTCTGCACATAAATATGCTGGAGCTCCGTGCATTGCACCTTGCACTACAGTATTTCCTTCCTGTGCTCCAGAACAGACATGTCCTCATGTGCACTGACAACATGTCCATAGTGGCGTACGTGAACCACCAGGGTGGGCTTCGGCCCCCGGGGTTACATCGCATAGCCTTTCAGTTGCTGAACTTGGCATAGAAGCATTTATTGTCCCTCCGGGCTGTTCACCTTCCCAGAGTGGTGAACTGGGCGGTGGATCTCTTCTGGAGGCAGGGTCCTTACCCGTCGGAATGGCAAGTCCACCCTCAAGTGGTGTAGCGCATTTGGGATCGCTTCAGAGAAGCCCACATCTATCTCTTTTCCTCAGCGGAGACGACTCATTGCTCCCTGTGGTTCCCCATCCACTGTTGTGGTGGTCCACTAAGCGTTGACGCCCCCAACGAATGTCCCAAAGCACTTGTGTACGCTTTCCTGCCAATACCGCTGCTCTTTGCCTTCCTCGAGAAGGTCAGGAGAGAAAAAGTGACAGTTCTCCTGATGAACTAGAGGCCTTCCACCTCCCTCCCTTTGAGTCAGAGGAGGATAGGAAACTGAATTCCCTCGGTCCAGCGAGGGCATTGAGAGGATATGTGGATAGGATGAAAGCGCTGCATCAGTCTGACCAGTTGTTCGTTTTCTATGGTAAAAGGACCCTGGGTCAAGCCCTCTCGAAGCAGCAACTGTTCCATTGGATTGTGGACATAGTATTGACTGTTACAGTAATGCCGGCCTACCCTCACCTAGGAAGGTAGCCATGGACTCTACCAGAGGTGTGGCTGCATCATGGGCTCTCTTCAAGGTGCCTCATTGACTGACATTTGTACTGCGGCTAACTGGGCTACTCTGCATACATTCACCAGGTTCTACTGACTTAATGTGGTAGATCCCTCTATGCCTTCATTAGGCACAAGGGTCCTTGAGAGTGCAACACTAGTTGGCGGTAACGAGGCATCCCTCATATACTGTCTGCTCATGCTCCCTCGCGACGGCTCCGGTATACTTTCCCAAAAGTATTGGTTAGTGATTGTCTTCGAATTGAAAGGGAATGTTAGGTTATTTATCGTAACCCTGGTTACCTGAAGGAAAAGACGACCGCGGGTTCGATGCAAAAGTGGAAGTTGGTTCTGCAGAGCAACTACTTATTCCCTCGGCAGGCGAGAACGAGGACATCACTGTACCGAGGGGTCTATCGGCAGCTCTGACATAAAACGCTCAGTGAATACCTACCTAAGGTAGGCATATCCCAAAAGTAAGTAAAAGGTGGTTGTCTTCTCTTTCAGGGAACCAGGGTTACGATGAGTAACCTAATGTTCCGCAGGGTTCAATTGCGCTTCTGCGCGTCTTTATTCAATTACAAAAATAAAACAAACAAAACAGCGCGAGGGCCAAAATAAAGGCTTGCACAAAGAGTACAAAAACAAATACAGTTCTGGTGAGTTGACAATTATTTCGTTTTGTTTCTTTTCGTTATCTGTGGCTGGGAGTTAATAAGATAAACAAATGATTAACTCTTGGCCACATTCCACAGTTCTCTTTAAAGTCTGTATGATTGTCAGCTACGAATAATTACTTCAATGACAGTCACACATTCTCACGAGAGGTACAAACAATAAATAATACTTTTGGCTTTTCACCGTCATATATTTATACACAACACAATAACAATAATAAATACACATTCATATACAATGGGCCGGGGCACCCCGCCACACTGTCACAATATGTATAGTAATTCGACAATACTTCCACACTTCAGTTGCACCTTTTTTCCTTTGCTGTCTTCCACGACAAAATCCTTATGGTCACGGGCATATTCTTCTGGGGTGTGTATAGGCTTTTTTTTTAATATTTCGCCACAATCTGCAATTCTGTTTTCAATTCCGCGAATGTGTAAATACTCCCCAGCGTATTGTAATATAGCTTTAAATCTCACTAGCAAGAACATTTCATTTTAAATCATGCAAGCGTGTAACAATCCTCCAAGAGAAATGTATGAATGTGCTGCCACTCAGTAGTTGGGGTGGGTTTATTATTTAAGTATTCAGAACGAATCAATTTAAGATACAAGTCAGGAAGGAGGGATAGTGCCCAACTGCACTGGGAAAGTGTTTTTTTTTTGTAGGTATTTTTTTTTTTTTTTTGAAAGGGAAAGGGGTCAAGTCAATATGAATTGAACAACCATTTCCAGTAATTTTTTGATGTTTATTGGATACACACCGCTTTTTGTGTCAGTGGGTGATTTATCATTTTTTGTTGCTTAAAACTTAAAATCAAAACCCCTAAATATAGGATATATAAACCTGTTAAAAATGACTGTTAAGAGTCACTATGGAGTAATTGCATTTTGAAAATATAGGGCCTGTTTCTGATGTCAGCATTTTTATGTACTGTACGCTTTTTGGGGAGGCAGGGGTCTTGAAAAAGAGCATGCTGTGGACAAGCCCTGAAGCGAGAAATCACAATCAACTTACATTATTTTCCCAGTTGCTCAAGATTTGGGGCATGTATAGATCTTGGAAATATTTAAATGCAACAATTTGAGTTTTACAGTGCATAGCACTTGTAAGCTATAACTGTTCATCCATAGCTTTAAGAGTAGCTACTCATGACTCCACTGCTGTACTGGCTGTGGTGCACAGCTGCAAGACTCTGTTTTTGGCTTGGAAAAGAGATGGGTGCTGCTAAACCTCCAGATATGTGCTTTCTGATACGTCTAAATTCACTGGCATGTGATGCTTTCTGGGGCCTCTGAGGGGAAGAAAAAGAAAAAAGGATTGAACGAAATACAGTGAAGTAAGTAATTCTTTTCTGAAAAACAGTTCAGTGAGTAATGTTTTTTTTTTTTTTTTTACACATCTTTAATGCACGGGATGAAGAAAAGAAAAAACAATATTGATTGTAATGTGCTGTGCTCTTGAATTGTTATGAATGTCAAAGGTGGGTGCTTGAAGCTGTATTAATTTGGTCACCCAAGGACCAAATACCAGAAGACATTATGGGAAAAGGAACTTCAGTTCCTTGTAATTGACATTTACTGCTGCTATAACACATGTAGATTGGCGCCAGTCATGAGCCGATACCTCCTCCACAGTAACCTGAAGTACTCTGCGTTGTGTTTCTTTCACTTATAAGGAATTGAGCCCACAAGGTGACCACGTTATCTGCAGCTATATTCTGATTAGTAAAACAGATAGAGGAAAACATGAGCCCTACATCAGTGTACATCAGGCTTAGCACATCAGGAACTGGGATAAGTTAATGGGTGCCAAGGCTTTTTATTACAGGCTTTAGGAATGTTCCACATTAAATTATAATGTTAATTTGTAGAGGGGCGAAAATATTTTCCTTTACCTTATTGTAGCTATCTAAATATACTCCATTAAAAGGATATTTATGTACTAGAATGTGAGAATTATTTTGATTGTTTTGAATCACTTAGACAGCTTGAATATGCCTGTATGTTGATCTGTTTGTCTTTCATTTACTCCTCCCCAGATTTCCGAAGTAGTACAGTCCAAACACTAACATTAGTGCCATTTATAATCCAGAGTGGGTTTACAAAATTAATAAAAATGGGCCAACCAGCATATAACACAAGAAGTGCAATAAAAAAGTGGGTTTGGATGATTTCAAGTTGTAGTATATTTCTCTCCGTTACACTGCAACAATTGCTGAAAGTATTCAAACACTTGAGAAAAAAAAAAAAAATTCATACTGTATATATATACTCACAAGTTCTAAGAAACTACATCTGCTAAGATCTAAAACTTTTAACAGCTTGCAACTTCAACTGCGACCTAAGAGGACTGTGATATTGATGTCATGTGACAGTGTCAAAGCATCACATGGTATTTCATAAACCTTGCAGATTGGTGGCCATGACATTGACCTCTGACCTAATATGGCTACCATATTGAGTTATGTGAAGGATGGGGCATGTATATAATAAAGACAGTCCAGACAGTGTTGAGTGTGGCAAAAACAGAGAAGGTTTATTTACAAAAAATTAAAAGGAAAACCGTGAGAGGATTGCAGTGAGAGATTAAACATAAACAAAAAGATGAGCACTGGTCTGTATCTTGAGCTGCCATCTCTGTCCAAAAAACAAGAACAAAACAAACAAGTAAGCAAGCACTCAGTACTCACAAAACAAGTAATCCCTCCTCCCTCCAGTTTCACAGTCTCCTCCTGTGTTTCAAGGACCAACCCTTAGGCCAGCAGCGCATCCCCTTTTGTATGCCAAGCCCTGCCCCTGTAACTAGTGGAACACCAATCCCTGTATGACAGGTGTTCTTAACTTTCACATGACTTGAGTGACAGGGATTTACATACTTGCACATCTGCCCCTGACCAAGATGGCACCCCCCATAAAGTTGACTTGTGTCACGATCACGTGAACTTGGTGAGGGAAGCCTTGGGTTGATTCGATACCGTCTGCTGTCGGGAGGCTGAATTTCAAACCGAAACCCTTTTGAGTCATCACAAGGTCATATGACTTATGCCTGTATTGTTTCACTTTTACTTAAGTTCCATTAATGGTATTGTCAATTAAAAATTAACCCTATCACTGAAGCATTGTTTTAACCTCTGGTCAGTGATGCAGATGCAGAAACACTTTGACAGAGCATCCTCATAGATGGTTGTTACACTTGCATCTTATGATTCAGTTAAGGTCTATTTTAGGTGGTGCGTGAGAAAAGAGCCGTTTCACTGCCACATTGTTTTATCATTGACATATCTTTTTAATGCATCCATTTAACTTTGTTTACAAACCATTCCATCAGATATGAGATCCCAAATATATTAGACCCACATGATGCTTTGTCTGATGGCTAGCATCAATGCATTGATGTGGAAGTGCAATGATTTCCACACCCTGTATTGTTTTTTGTAGATCCCATTGTAGTACTGGGCTTAGGTTTACCTAAAAATCAAATATACCATGAAATAAATTTTGAAAACATTGTTTTTGATAATTTTTTCTTTTACGAGAGAATGAACCTTTCACTCCTGTAACAGTAAAAAATAAATAATAAACTATACCTGCCTAACTGATTTTTTTTTTTTAAACAAATAAATTGTCTTTCTAGACTTTATGGAATTATTTTAAATCTTACATTACAATGTTATCTATGATACTCAGAGTTGACAAACTGTACATAAGTAATAATCAATAAAATATTCAGTTTTGTCACCTGCCACACAATTCAGCACATAACCAGCTGCTGGAAAAAGAGAGCACAGCAATCTGGAGATGCACAGTGTGAGCAGTCCTGCCAAGCACAGGCACATTAAAGAAGACAGTTTACTTCAAGTTTACCACTAGTAAGATAAGAAAAAATAACGAGTTTCATTTATCCCTCTCAAATGCCAAGTTTGCTATGGAAAAAAGTCAGTTATTTACCAACTGTGAGGGTATCAAACTACCAGAAGATCGCTTTTGCAAGTCAAAGATTCATCATTTCCAGACGCACTCAGAACATCACTGATTTTCTAAAAGATTTGTTCCCGCAGTCATGTTGCTTTAATTTGTTATCCAGCTGCCAAAGAAAATGATGACCTGCTGAAGTGGTTATTTACTTGGCACAACATTCAATCCAGCGGAAAGCTTTTTGGATCCAAATACTGAACAAGTGTAATCTTTAAAGTATTATGGGACAAGCAAAAACAAGAAGAAAAAGCGCCATAACCTTATTTTTTGTATTTTTTTTTTTTTTTTTTTTTTTTAATGAAGCGTGCTTTGATGCCGGTACCCCCGCTCTTAAATAGTGTAAATGTTTTAAAATGAATTGCTTTTTATAACTTCAAAAAGTACGTGCTCTTTGAAAGCTATCATTTAATATTACGAACTAAAGTCACTCGGTTATCTGTAAAGGTGCTGCCCTAAATTACTTGACAAATAGATACGATATTGATCAGTAAACACTATCTGAACTACATAAGGCAATTTACAGGGTAAATAACTTTTTTTTTTTTTTTTTTTTTTTTTTTTTTTTAACTTTCTCGTCATCACAGATATCTTGAAGCATTACCGACAACGGCAAGACTAAATTGTAACGTTGTACTGACGTACAGGGCGGCTATGTTTAAGTTTATAAGCATAATATGTCACTAGTTTACCGTATATAAGTATAATCTAATATACATCTATTCAACAAGATGGTTATGAAAAATATATCCAGAATAAGATACTACATTTAAGGGTTCATTGCTTAATACTCATGAGCCATGAAGGACCAAAGTGACCCTTTAGCTTTGCCAGCTGTACAAACTGAATGCAGATGTGTGTGTGTTTCGATGTTTTGTTTCAGGTGATATGAAGGTTTGCAGGGACACAATCAACGAAAACAAGCGCTTCCTACACGGTACCAGCTACAATATATAAACTCAGCAGCAACTTCAGCACTCTCAAATCGGCTGTCGGGTTTTCTACAAGCCACATCCCACAGATAAGACTAGTACAGTACTGCAGATTCAAGAACCTAGAGGATTTTGGTACACATTCTTCCAGGACAGAAGGTAACCTTGACTTTCATAGTTTTGTAATACTTGTCTGGAATTGTAGATTGTAAATGACAGTCTAGAATACGATTTGACTTTGCATGGTATGTGGCACTCACATTATTTTCTAGCGATTGTATTTTGGAATACTCCATTTCTGATAGTCTTAATGGTATACTAACTACTACTAATAATAATAATAACAATAACTTGCAATCTGATAATGTCTAAAACGGTTTCCGTCGTGTTTTCTTCTTTCAGGACGTCTTCTGGGTTGCAGTACATACTTCTGAAATTTTACGAGGAGGCTAAAAGATGAGGGAAGTCATGAGGCTATCTGCAGTTAAAGCTATTGTTATGTGCCTCGCCTGCGGAGCAAGTGCATGGATAGTGACCAATTCCACCGACACTTTGTCAGCACCAAGCAATTTCACTGACATCGGCTCAGCTCTGAAACATCACTTGGACTCTGCGAATATCTCCAAAAATAGACGGAGACGATACATTTCCCAGGACGACATGGTTGCTATACTTGATTACCACAATAAAGTACGAGGCAACCAAGTCTTCCCACCTGCTTCAAACATGGAGTACATGGTGAGTTATTTTGTAACCTCCAAAATGTATTTTCCATTGTGGTATCTTTGGAATATTGAGGCACTAAATCAACTATGACGTTTGCATTTTGTTAACGGAATGGAACATTTCCTTTTTCAAAATTGCAATTGGTTGTGTGGGCAACGATTGACCCAGTAGCCCATATCATGCTGAAATATTGCACCCAGTTAAATAAATAAATACATAGAAGACGTTATAAACAAATAAATACATAGTATGCCACAAACCCTTAACGTTCATTGTTTTGTTTATTTGTTTAAATTTGAACTAAAAGTTATACTCTATAAAATGTAGTGTACCGATACTTTCATTTCAACTATCTGTGGCAACTTCAGCAAGGCAATGTATTGATCCTATAAACCACGATCAACGGGCAAGCGAGTAATCGCAAGTGTCTGTCATTCTTATTGGAACAACCAGCTGTGTGAGCAGCCTGAGTCAACAAGTGAACAACAAAACATTAAGTAACGAGGAATCTAAAGGAAATAAATAACGAAAGGGGAAGTATAGAAGCACTTGTTAAACATGAAAGATTGAAGTTCGGGAAATGTGTTCAATATGTCATGACAGTTCTTTTTTTTCAGCTGAATTCTAATATGCATTATCCGCGTGGTGTTCACACGAAGTAGGCTACTTTGATGACCACTTAAAGTTACATTGCTAAAATCCATGAAACGTTGTAGACAGTTTTTTTTTTTTTGTTTTTTTTGTTTTTTTTTAGAAACGAGTTACGATTCAATGCAAGTATGGTAAGTAGTTTTAGAGAGGACTTACCTGAAAGAATACTTCAAAGAATGTGCTAGAAAAAAAAACAAAAAAACAATTTAGTTTAAATTGCATTGGGTAGGTGTTTGCAGGTGTCAGTGTGGATTTTGGAAGACCACCTGGTTTCTACAGCTGGTCTTCAATCTGAGGCATTGCAGACCACCAAGATGCTCCAGGAAATCGGGATGACACTTACCTCAAATGTTACAGTCAGATCAAAAGAGAAGACTGGGAAGGTGTAGCTTAGAAATGTGACTAATCCATTTAGACATTAGTCAAAAAAGAGCTATAAGAAAGTAGTCAAATGGGCATTTGTTACATCCTGTGATTAATTGGAACTGACATTTATTTTCCAGAAAACGTGTAAAAAATCCACTGGGAAAATGAGCTAACAGTCTTTTTTTTTTTTTTTTTTTAATGGGATAGGCATCAACAATATATACACTGGTGACACAATTTTGTAAAATTAAGATCACACTGTTTACCCTTACACAGTTGAGGGATTATTTGTATCTCGTATGTTAAAAACAAAAAGACCTGAAAAAGATTTGTATTTTGGAGTGTCCCTTCAGCGCTTCCATACTCTAAATGAATGTAATTATACCCAGAGCAGCTCAGGAGCTGGCACTGTAACAAGTACACATGCTTCAGTTGTAGCTATGCTATCCAGACTAGTTATGGAATTGCCCATTGGGGGAATAAGTGCATGTAGAAAGATTATTATATTTTGGTTAATGTGCCAAATATACAATAAGTGCCATTTTCAAACACATACATCCTGAAAGTGGGTTCCTCGTATATAGAGTAAACTTTCTCGTGAACAGCTCCATGTTCACCCTTTTTAATACAGACATAGTCTGAAGATCTTCCACTTTATTTGTATTCATCATATTAAAACACTCAAGACACTATTCATAGTTGCAATGCATACTCTTTGCAAACATATTCACTTTCACTAAGTCAGGACACGTTAATTTTATCTTTAAAAAGAGTACATTACTTTTTTATGGTAGCATGCAAAAATGAAACAGCTAATGTGTGATCTTTGAACAAGCAGAAAGACCTATTCAGACATTTTATGAGATTGAGAAATACATACATTATAGATGGTTAACATGTGAACTGACATATGCAAATCATTACCAGAAGGAACTGTGATATGAATCAACCAGGAGCTGCTGTTCTAGATGAGCAGATCATGGTCTATAAAAAATGTTGTAAATCATGTATATAATGCAATTTACAGGTGTGGGATGAGAACCTTGCAAAGTCAGCTGAAGCCTGGGCAGCCACGTGCATTTGGGATCATGGACCTCAATATCTCTTGAGATTCTTGGGCCAGAACCTATCTGTGAGAACCGGACGGTATGTACTAAAAACATATTTGGCCGAGTTAGACTTAGCCCTGTAAAACTGACCACAGTAAGTGTACTTGGGCCAAGTTGAATTTTGTTCATTTCCAAGATTCAGGTTGAAGTACTGTTGGCCTGAGATGAACAATATGAAAGAACCAAACTTTAATGAATAATAAAAAATTTCAAGACCCCACAAATTTCAAGTGAAAAAAATATTCTAGAAATCTGTAGAAAATTAATTAAAAATAAAAACTCAAATAGCTTGATTGGATAAGTGTCCACCCCCCCTTGTAATAGCAATCCTAAATTAGCTCTGGTGTAACCAATCGCCTTCAAAATCACACACCAAGTTAAGTGACCTCCACCTGTGTTAAACTGTAGTGATTCACATGATTTCAGGATAAATTCAGCAGTTCCTACTTTCTGCTGAGTATTGCATTTCAAAGCAAAGACTCAACCATGAACACCAAGGCACTTTCAAAAGAACTCTGGGACAAAGTTGTTGAAAGGCAGAGATCAGAGGATGGGTATAAAAAATATCAAAGGCCATTGAATATCCCTTGGAGCATGGTCAAGACGATTATTAAGAAGTTGAAGGTGTATGGCACCACCAAGACCCTGCCTAGATCAGGCCGTCCCTCCAAACTGGATGACCGAGCAATAAGGAGACTGATCAGAGAGGCTCCCAAGAGGCTAATGGCAACTTTACAACAGCTACAGGCTTTTATGGCTAAGACTGGTCAAAGTGTGCATGTGACAACAATATTTCAAGCACTCCACAAATCTGGCCTGTATGGTAGTATGGCAAGAAGGAAGCCATTACTCAAGAAAGCCCACCCTGAATCCTGCTTGAAGTATAGAAAAAAACACTCAGGAGATTCTGTATCTATGTGGCAAAAAGATTTGTGGTCTAATGAAACTAAAGTGGAACTTTTTGGCCAAAGCATTATGTTTGGCGCAAACCCAACACAGCGCATCACCCGAAAAACACCACTCCTACTGTGAAGCATGGTGCTGGCAGCATCATGTTATGGGGATGTTTCTCATCGGCACGGACTGGGGAATTTGTCAGGATAGAAGGGAAAATGAATGGAACAAAGTACAGAGAAGTCCTTGAGGAAAACCTGCTGCCCTCTGCAAGAAAGCTGAAACTGGGATGGAAGTTCACCTTTCAGCATGTCAATGGCCCAAAGCACATAGCCAAAGCTACACTGGAGTGGCTAAGGAACAAAAATGTAAATGTTCTTGAGTGGCCCAATCAGAGCCCCGACCTAAATCCAATCGAATGTGTGGCATGCTTTGAAGTTTGTTGTCCATCAGCACTCCCCAAGGAACTTGACAGAGCTTGAACAGTTTTGTAAAGAAGAATGGTCAAATATTGTCAAATCTAGGTGTGCAAAGTTGGTAGAGACCTATCCCAACAGACTCACAGCTGTAATTACTGCCAAAGGTGCTTCCACCAACTATTAACTCAGGGGATGGAGACTTGTCCAATTATGATCTTTCAGTTTTGTATTTTTAATATATCTTTTTTTTTTCTCAATAAAAACTTGTTTCCCCTTAACAGTGTGGAGTATGGTGTGTAGATAAGTGGAAAAAAATCCTAATTTAAATGCATGAAACTCTGAGGCACTGACACAACAAAATGTGAAAAAAGTTCAAGGGGGTGTAGACTTTCTATAGGCACTGTACATACAGTATGTCACGTTTCACACATTTTCCCATATATCTGTAGAACTGCTGGCCCAATTGTCATGAAACCTGGTATTAACATTATTTAGCATACGTTATTGAGAATGTCATATTCTGGGGTTATATAGTTGTGCTTGTCTGTCTGTTAATCTGTATGTCATACTGTTTATATCTGGAGAATCTCATCAAATTGAGATTAATCATTTCATTTGTATTCAACACTATTCAGAAAATACTGTTGACATAGAGTCTTATTTCATTATAACGAACCCCTCTGGGACCTGGAAAAATATTTGTTATATCAGGTTGTTCACTATAATAGGGTTTGGCAATTTGCTGTATCAGAACAAAGAAGAAACGGCAGAATTGAATTGAACATCTTTATACAGTATACAGCAGTTCTTTCAAGACAACTTCACATTGATCAACATTTAAACTGTATGTTTAAAAGAACAGTAAATAATTGAAAATAAAAAGTACACTTACATGCTGAGTACAGTAATTATGTGCCCTTTTTCTTGAAAAACATAGATTCATATTTTTCCTACTTTTCTCAATGCACGCTTTGTCAATCTTGTTACCTCCTCACGCCTGTTGCCATGGTTGCAGTTTGTGTAAAGGTGGCATACAGCACACATGATTCTCACTACAATAGGGTTAACTGTGAATCAGCCTTATCTTTGAATTAGCCTACTGAGAGAATAATACATTCACACTGGAAAAAGTTCAGTGTCAGTCACTACCGAGATCATGTTATCCTAGTATATTTTGTAAAAGTGATCGTTCTAATAGGGCCAATTTCCATTGAAAAAAAAAATGTTCTTGCTGCTTGGATTGTTAAAAAAAAGTGGGATTCATTATAAGAAGGATTCGTTATAGTGTATTATTAGACTGTATTATTATTTACTTCTTAGCAGACTCCCTTATCCAGGGTGACTTACAATTTTTACAAATTATCACATTGTGAAGTATCACATTTCAGAATATCACATTACAGAATATCACATTACAGGTAAGAGCAGTTGCAAAGTACAATAAAATCAGTAGCAATAGATAAAATTGAAATAAGAGAAAAAAAATAGAGAACACAGTGAATAATTACTTGTAAGAGCAGGTTCGACTAAGAGCAGTTAACTTCTATTAAAACGATTTGCCTATACGAGTATGAGCACGTAGAAAGTGTGATGAATGGATAAGAATGATATACAGTATATGTCATGGTCATCAGTATTGCAGGGGATCTATGTTATTGGCATTCTTGGTTTACTGTTTGCAGCTATCGATCCATTCTTCAGCTTGTGAAGCCCTGGTATGATGAAGTCAGTGACTATGTTTTTCCATACCCTCGTGATTGCAATCCCAGGTGCCCTCTAAAATGCTATGGACCAATGTGTACACATTATACCCAGGTAGGTAACTGTGTTCAGTCTAAACCTACAATGGAACACTTTAGTCAATTTAAAATGTAGTTGGACACAAGCCCACTTGATTTTTCAGATGGTTTGGGCCACTTCAAATCGAATTGGCTGTGCAGTCAACACTTGTCAGAATATGAATGTTTGGGGATCAGTATGGAGAAGAGCTACATACTTGGTATGCAATTATTCGCCAAAGTAAGTGAATAATCTTTATATACGTACATCACAGATTACATTTTTTGTATTATTTGTGTATGGTCAACCTGTTCTACAGTGATCCAGTGATCAAACACATGACAAAGCAGAAAGCACAATTACTATTATCAACTTCTGGAAGGAGCATATTATCACATGCTCTTTACTTATTGATTTGTAAAGATGTCACACTTTGAGCTAGAGAGTGTTCTTCCAATTATGCTGACTATGCACATTCCAGTGCAGTTGTACCAAACAAAACCATAGTGAAATAACATCATCACTTGAAATAATTGTGTTACTTTTTCTTGGCACTGTTGCCTATGTTACTAATATATTTTTGTATTTTTTATTTTTATTTTAGAGGGAATTGGATTGGAGATGCTCCCTACAAAGTAGGCGTTCCTTGCTCAGCATGTCCACCAAGTTATGGAGGCTCATGCAGCAACAACATGTGCTTCCCAGGCGTCACCTCAAACTACCTGTATTGGTTTAAATAAGGCATCCCAAATTCAGCTCTCGATGACAGTAAAAGGCATTTATCGTGAGGATTTGCACAAAATGTATTTTCTATATAAATTCCCATTTCAGCTGCATTCATCATATAGTTTAACCTTTTTTTTTTTTTTTTTTTTTTATTGAACCAGCATAACTAGATCTTGTACCAGCAAAATTGATCAGAGATTTCCTTTAACCTGATTTGTCAATATGAGGTCCCGAATCTCTGGTAAAGGACCTTGAATGTTATCTTTCAAAGTATGTTTAATCACTGTTCCAAATTAATCCACCAGAAAATACGTACAGTAAATATAGTATTCATTTATGTAGTTCACCTGTTGCAGTACACACTCTGAATACTGTCTTTCAATGAAGACTAAAGTCTGCTTCCTTGCTGTCCTATATGTTCAATCTATCCATTTCAATTTGTGTTTGCAGGCAGTGGTAATATACAGTAACCACATCAGAAAAAGCAACTACGCTCCGATTTGAATGACAAATTGTAGAAATCAAACAATTGGATGCAAACTGATAACTTTCAGTAAGCTTATTTAGCATGTCATAACAACAACACAGACACGGTGCTCTCTTCTCTACCAAAGCCAGGAGGCTTTGAATACATTTCATCAACACACTGTGAACAAGTTTCTGAACAAACAGCATGATCAACATTAACACATATAGGCTGCTAGATATTTTTAATTACTAAAAATATTATATTATTATTATTATTATTATTATTATTATTATTATTATTATTATTATTTTTCGCTAATACATTTTAGAACCTATCTGTAACTTAAATACTGAAACTTACACAAACCTGCACTCAAATTCTTATTAAAAGAACACCTCCATGTAAGCAGATTAGTTTTTTTTTTTTAGCATTGAGGTATTAGTATTAGTCTATTAGAAATAGCCATGACGCAACATCGTCCACCACTAAGCATAATAAAATATATTTAGACCGGTTTTGTCTTTGTTTAATATTTGCTGAACAATAGGTAGGAATTGAGTTTTCAATACAGCAGGTCAAAATGAAAAAGCTGGCTTCTGAGCAGATGTTCCAGTTGGCATTTATTAGATGCCCACTGTAACTGAATTTTCTAATGCTTAATTGCAGCCTCTTGAACAATCTTGACCAGTTTAAGATCAGCACAACCAATGCTGGCAACAGCTTGAATTTAACAGGATAGGCAGGGTACCACCTGCAGCATACAAAATGGTAAAAGGTGCTTGTGTACTTATCTTTGAAATACTGTAACCAGTTTAAAGCTGTTTATTCTGCATTCTTTCATTAAGGATACCCTGGAATTGTATTATAAAATAGGATCATCAAAATAGCACATGTGTTCCTATTAACGCTTTCAGTCCTAATTATCTGGATATGAATGGTTCATCTTTACACCTCGAACGATGCAGAAATGATAAATAAAAATATATATAGGGGCAGTACTGTTATCCTTATGGTGCTTCTGTGTATTTTTTTTACTTAATTTTTTTGTAACTGTTCAATAATATGCACACATTTTAAAATGTAATTTTAAATTATTCTTAAAATGAATCAAAGATAACTGTTTAGCTGGAGTTTTTTGTTGTTGCATATAATGTATGCTGTACTTTCCTGGTATAATATGTAGGTCCGGTTCCTATGGAGCTAGTGTTTGTGTAGTAGACTCTCGCTAATCAAAACTATTTGGGACTGCTCAGATTCGTAACTGTTCAGAGTATTGATTGTAAAATATGCAATACAAAAAACAATCCTTGTTGAGTATCTGTTTTTTTGCACTGTAATTGATTAACAGTAATAAACAACTGAATTAAATACAGAGCTGTTTTACATACTTAACATACATTATGATTTACAGTTTGGCTTGTAGTTTCTACAGCTTTTATCAGCATGCATGTTCACTGTTATAGCATGGTTCAGAATATAGGTCAATGCACACTACTGGTGTTTAGGTTAGCGAGAGTGTACTATACATTACATAGCTGGCATGGCCCCTATTTGTTAAGCATTAAAGGAGATATACAGTTTTTTGTTACCTCTCTTACCTTTTCATGATGTTTTCAATCATTCTGACCAGTTCCAAGTTCTGAGTTTTAATATGAGTAAGGTATCTACTGCTCAATCCAACTCATGGTTTTCCTGTATTTTTTTCCAGGTCAATTTTATTAAAACTGTAATGGTAAAGTACAGAAGCTGGTGGAGAAAACAGAGTTGAAATCTTAAATAAATAGCAAAACCACTCAGTGCTGTGAGGAAAATGGTAGCCAGTTAGATTGAGCAATAAAGATAAAAACCACAAACCATCAATATTAGAACTACAAAACTCTTAACCATTCTGTATGATGACAAACACCCTCTGTTTAAATTGTAGCTATGCATACTATACCTAGATTATATATGCTCATTTTCATATGTTTTTATTTGCACTTCGAGGGATTTTTAAAATATATTTCTTTCGTTGTATTCATAAAGCCTAGAGAGTAGTGGTTGATGTTTGTTTAAGGCTATGTGCTGCTCATGTATGTTGCACCTTTTTTTATATCATTCAGAAGGAGGTATAGTAATATTCTTTAAATTAAATGTTATAATATATTGAAATTTGGAGATACAATATATGGGTCACTGTACATGTGAGGCAGATAGATATGTTCACAAAATGTTTACTTTCAACTAATGGGTTATTTAAAGAAAAGTTTTTATGAATGCAATTCAGTTTGATGGTCATGAAAATTCCCAAGCAGTTAGAATAACTTAACCGATATCATTCAAATGGCTGCTGCACGATTTGGGAGATCACACTTGTCTTTATTTATCAATACATTCTATAGCATTTTCTGGTATGTGGCTCACTAGAGGGGACCCCACCTTCAATCTTTAATCTCTCACCAATTCACCAAGACATTTAATTAGATCAAGCATCCTTTATTCAACATAGCCTTGCAAAAGAAAACAAAAACAGTTTTTTTTTTCTTTCTTTACTGTAATTTATAATCTGTGTTCCATTGGCACACAATAAAGAATGCTTTATATAAAGTGTTATTGTCATTTATATAAACAGGGATTTACTGAAATGACATTTATATCCTTCAAAATAGCAGCACGTCATATATATTTTGCAAAAACAAAATAAAAAAACTATATTCCTGGATAAGCATTAAAAAAAAAGATACTGCTTGTGGTATACATGCAAGTATGTATGACATTAAACTACTATTGTCAAATAAATAAGTATACAAGAAATTGCTTGTTTTTCTGTTCTGTTCTGTTCTTATTTGGTGTGTGTGTGTGTGTGTGTGTGTGTGTATATATATATATAGTGAAAGATTGCGCCACTTTCAGAGTTCGTTGCCCCTTTAAAAGCAGACCCAGCACACGGAAATGGATTTTTAAAGCGCTGACGCACATTTTTAATAAACACAAATGAAATTAAACAGAAACAAACACCTAGCTCTCTCCTGGAGCTCTAACTAAACATTAATATGTCACTGACTAATACGCAGGACAGCTAAGCCGTTTACCTGCAACACAAAACCACTAACACACAGGCTTCACACAATGACTTACTTTGTAACGACTGTTCACTCACACTCACACACACTCTCTCTCTCTCTCTCTCTCTCTCTCTCTCTCTCTCTCTCTCTCTCTCTCTCACACTCTCTCACTCACACACACACTCACACACACACACACACACACACACACACACACACACACACACACACACACACACACACACACACACACACACACACACACACACACACACACACACACACACACACACACACACGCTCTCCACTCAGCAGCCCCAATCAGTCTGGCTGCCTCTCTTAAATACCCTGCACCTGGCTCTAATTTATAATTACCACCAGGTGCAGGGGATTAACTAAATCATTAAACAATTAAAACAATTAAAACCCTTAGCCCAATTCACCCACAGTGCATTTTCACATGGTTTTAGCAGGGAGGAATTTTAACCCCCTCCCTGCTATCTTACTATATATATATATATATATATATATATATATATATATATATATATATATATATATATATATATATATATCTTCATTAATTACACCTATATGTTATGAACTGGTTCTCAAGGAGAGGAGTCTCACCCCTGGTTTAGCAAGTTAAGATTACAGAAACGTCTTCTAGTTTTTAATATTCTATTACTTATTCGGAGACCTGTTGGCTCCAATTGTGTAGTTAAAAACACACTACGGGTGATTTCCTCAAATAGCTACTGGAACTAATGATTAAACACAGATCCAGTTGATTCAATGTAATGATTAAGAACATGGTTGGAACAAAGACAAGCGGGTCTACAGCTATGGCCAAAAGTTTTGCATTACCATAATGAATTAACAAATGCTGCTTCAAAAACTCGAATGAAACCTATTGAATAATGCTATGTTAACATATTGAATTACATACCACTTTGTAGTTTTCGATTTACTTCATGAAAAACCGACAACAAATGAAAAATGTGACATTTTGAAATCTTAACATGAAACGCTGTACTACAGTTATGACTTCCGGTAGACTTTATGTCTGAATCCTAAAATTAAGGTGACCATATGGCTCCATGTTCACCTGGACAGTTTGGGACAGTTCAGGCTTTTCAACTCACAACCCAATGCATTCTAGTAAGCATAGTCCTGCTTCTCTTAAAGGCAAGAATGGTACCTGAGACAGGTAAAACAGACCAGAGTGCATTGGGTTGAAAGGTAACATGGACCAGAATGCATTGGGTTGACAGGTAAAACGTATCAGAATGCATTAGGTTGTGATTTGAAAAGCCTGAACTGTCCCAAACTGTCCCGCTGAACACAGAGCCATATGGTCACCTTACCTAAAACTCTAAATAATAATAATCTAAATACCACCTCCTTTAACTGTGTTAATCCTGTGAATGTTTTACCCCAGGGGTAATTTACTCACTTACATTACCACACACAATAAAAACACAGTGAAATGAGGATAGCAAAAAACTGGTTTATACATTCTAAGGTAAGGGTTGGCTACTTAACTTTGGGGAGGAAAGAGAACAGATTCCTTTCCAGAAAGTTGAATGACATGTTTTCTTGACAGTCTGCCATTTTTTAAGGGATAAAGTGGTAGTGAGGCACAGAGCAGGAGAAGGATACAAAATGTCAAAGATGTTGATTATCCCTCTCAGCACAGTCAGGTCACCCTCCCAAACTGAGCAGCCTGGCAAGCAGGAAAATGGTTCGGGATGTCACTCTGAAGCCAATAATGACCTTGAGAGATCTGCAAAGTTCTGTGTCTGAGATGGGAGTCAGTGTTCACACATCAACAATAATCTGGTCCCTACACAAACGTGGTCTGTATGGACAGGTGACAAGAAAGAAGCCATTACTCAAAAACTCATCTTAAAGCACGTATGGAGTTTGCGAAAAAGCATGTATATGATACTGCAGACATGTGGAAAAAAGTTTTGTGGTCAGATGAGGCAAAAATTGAACTTTTCAAAATTTTCCAATGAAGAATGCGCAAAAATGTCACCATCTTACTGTGCAAAGCTAGTAGAGACCTATCCAAAAAGAGTCATAGCAGTAGTTGCTACCAAAGGTGCTTCTACCAAGTACTGACTTAAAAGGCTGAATACTTATAAAACCTTTTCATTGTGTATATTTTCTTTGCAAGTTTTGCTGACATTTAGCCTTCTCCTCGTACAATATTGTTCAGTTTAATGGCTATAGCTTTGAATACAAAAAGTTTGTTTGACAAACTATGCATAAATTATTTGTAATTGAACAAAATGTGACATTATTGCTAGGAGGTGAATACTTTTGCAGACCACTGTGTGTGTGTGTGTGTGTGTGTGTGTGTGTGTGTGTGTGTGTGTAAGGGAAAGGGTTAAAACCCTCCCTGCCAGCCTACGCTTGTTTAATTTGTGTTCATTTTTTAATTGTTCGTTGTTTTATTATTTTGACAGTTGGTCTCATTATTGTTAAATTATAGCCAGCTGCCTATAAGTGTTTCTCTTGGGCATATAAACCCCTGAGTTAGGTCATTCAGGGCTGCTGCTGTGTGAAGAGCACGACTGTGTGTTGTATACTGTGTAAAAAGGTACTGTGTGAACCTTTTGTTTGTAAACATGAGTGTTTTTGTTTGTATGTCAGGTACACGGCTTAGCTGTCCTGCGAGTTTGTCACAGACCTGTATATGTGTAGTACGTGTTCAGTGCTAGGTGTTTATTTTGTTTTTGATTTATTTGTACCATTTAAAAGTGTGCAATAAAGCGCAAAAAAATCAAGGTCACTTGGAAGTTGTGGGGTAGGATGTGTAGATAAATGAAAAAAAAAAATAATAAGGCATATATATATATATATATATATATATATATATATATATATATATATATATATATATATATATATATATTAGCAGGGAGGGGGGGAGGGTAATATCCTCCCTGCATAAAACATGTGCATATGCACGTTTTGTTTAATTGTTTTATTGTTAATTATCCCCTGCACCTGGAAGTAAATATAAAGATATAAATATATATATATATATATATATATATATATATATATATATATATATATACACACACACACACACACTCGATATATCAACACAC
This sequence comes from Polyodon spathula, assembly GCF_017654505.1. Taxonomy (NCBI): domain Eukaryota; kingdom Metazoa; phylum Chordata; class Actinopteri; order Acipenseriformes; family Polyodontidae; genus Polyodon; species Polyodon spathula. The sequence continues at coordinate 75,154,788 of NC_054536.1, forward strand.
ACTCGATATATCAAGTGTGTCGGGGTCTAATATAAATCCGCTATATATTGAGGGTCGCGATATAGCGAGACACCCATAGAAAAACAAATAGGCTAATAAGAAATACTGTACAACCACTCCTTGTTTTATCGGGGGCGTCGGGTCCAATATACACTAACAAAAATATAAACACAACATGCAACAATTTCAAAGATTTTACTGAGTTGCAGTTCATATAAGGAAATCAGTCAATTGAAATAAATTCATTAGACCCTAATCTATGGATTTCACATGACTGGGAATACAGATATGCATCTGTTGGTCACAGATACCTTAAAAAAAAGGTAGGGGCGTGGATCAGAAAACCAGTCAGTATCTGGTGTGACCACCATTTGTCTCATGCAGTGTGACACATCTCCTTCACATAGAGTTGATCAGGCAGTTGATTGTGGCCTGAGAAATGTTGACCAACTCTTCCTCAATGGCTTTGTAAAGTTTCTGGATATTGGCCGGAACTGGAACACGCTGTCGTACACGTCGATCCATAGCATCCCAAACATGCTCAATGGGTGACATGTCTGGTGAGTATGCAGGCCATGGAAGAACTGGGACATTTTCAGATTCCAGGAATTGTGTACAGATCCTTGCGACATGGGGCCGTGCATTATCATGCTGAAACATGGGGTGATGGTGGCGGATGAATGGCACGACAACGGGCCTCAGCATCTCGTCACGGTATCTCTGTGCATTCAAATTGCCATCGATAAAATGCAATTGTGTTCGTTGTCTGTAGCTTATGCCTGCCCATATCATAACCCCACTGCCACCATGGGGCACTCTGTTCACAACATTGACATCAGCAAACTGCTCACCCACATGACGCCATACACGCTGTCTACCATCTGCCCGGTACAGTTGAAACCGGGATTCATCCGTGAAGAGCACACTTCTTCAGCATGCCATTGGCCATTGAAGGTGAGCCTTTGCCCACTGAAGTCGGTTACGACGCCGAACTGCAGTCAGGTCAAGACCCTGGTGAGGACGACGAGCACGTAGTTGAGCTTCCCTGAGACGGTTTCTGACAGTTTGTGCAGAAATTCTTCGGTTGTGCAAACCCACAGTTTCATCAGCTGTCTGAGTGGTTGGTCTCAGACGATCCCGCAGGTGAAGAAGCCGGATGTGGAGGTCCTGGGCTGGCGTGGTTACACGTGGTCGGCAGGTTGTGAGGCCGGTTGGACGTACAGCCAAATTCTTTAAAACGACGTTGGAGGCAGCTTATGGTAGCAAAATGAACATTCGATTCTCTGGCAACAGCTCTGGTGGACATTCTTGCAGTCAGCATGCCAATTGCACGCTCCCTCAAAACTTTCACATCTGTGGCATTGTGTTGTGTGACAAAACTGCACATTTTAGAGTGGCCTTTTATTGTCCCCAGGACAAGGTGCACATGTGTAATGATCATGCTGTTTAATCAGCTTCTTGATATGCCACACCTGTCAGGTGGATGGATTATCTTGGCAAAGGAGAAATGCTTTTGTGCACAAAATTTGAGAGAAATAAGCTTTTTGTGCGTATGGAAAATTTCTGGGATCTTTTATTTAAGCTCATTAAACACTTTACATCTTGCGTTTATATTTTTGTCCAGTGTAAGTCCTCTACGCGTCCCACTTTTTCTAATTTTTCGTCTAAAAAGCAGCACACCATTTTAATGCGTACAGCGGAGGTTAATTGCTTCTCGTCAACTTCAGTCTCCAATTAATTTCAAACCCGCTGCATTGAAAGAATCCACTTCCAACGGTCTTGTTGCTAGGGAGCTGATTTGCATGTGCTATTTGCTTGTGCAATCTGTGTGTATATGATAACAGTACGATATTAATGCTTTGTTTTTAATTTTTTTGTGTATTTTTATTTGTGGTGTGCAGTACGAAATAAAAAGAACAGTAATTCTAAGTGTCTATTTATATTGCAGCTAAGCTCCAGGACCGCAATATATCCTGAATCCGCAGTATATCGACAGGCAATATAATGAGGGTTGGGTGTATGTGTGTGTGTGTGTATGAGTGTGTATGAGTGTGTATGTGTATATATATATATATATATATATATATATATATATATATATGTATATATGTGTATATATATGATTATGATTTCCATTACATGAGAGTAGATGTTGAACTTCATGCTGATTTGAACTCGACTCTCGCCAAGATAAGCACCAACTAAGACGTAGCTTTGCAGTAAACTACCAAACTCTACCAAATGAACAAGGCGTGCTAATCCAGACCATAAGACAATGTCTGGTTGACGGTTAGTGGTGGCAATCTCAGGTGGAAAAATAAGCCATTTACCAACATCTGCCAGCATCTTCCAGTCTCTAGCAGCTTCCAGTTGTCCTGAGCGAGGCTTGATTTTAACACCTTTTCTTGGTGGTTGCTCTCCTGGACAGAGGAATATTGTCTTTTGTGTGTAATGCTTTGATGGAACTGGTGGCAACTTATTGGTCAGGTTACGCTTGTCTTCCAATGCTAAGGCCAAACATCGCAGCACCTGGTCATGGCACCAAGTAAACCATCCTTGGCTAAGACCCACTTTGTATCCTGTCGAAATGTGCCTTAATGTTGCAGGTAATGAATAAAAAGGACACGAGGGATCCTCACCCACCTAGAGATTTAGGTTCTGTGGTGATGGGAGAACATCATTTGCTGATCTGATGAGGAAACTGATCCTGCTCTGTTCCACTGTCCATAGGCCTTGCCAACAGATCTTACGTTGTTCCACACTTTCCCATCTCATCCATTCTCCCTGCTTGGCCTGGGAAGCGGCCTTTACACACCTGATCCTCTCCTCCTGCTTTTGTACCTCAGTCACTACCAACTTCCTCCGTTGAGCCAGGGTTGCCTTGTGCCACGTAGGAGGAGCTGAACTGAGACCAAAACCTCCTTTTCCATGCTGAACTTGCCGCATAATGTCTTTGATTCGAAGGGCAGCCTTGGCAGCTTCCACAGCTTTCTTTGCTTTCCATTTTCTTTCAGTTTTCAACACAGGTGTTGCCTCCCTTACGGATTTGTCACGTGAATCTACTAATGTCATTTCCAGTCGGACTTTGGCGCAATTAAACTTCTCGGTTAGAGTACAGATTGGTAGCTGCAGTATTCCTTTACCGTAAAGTCCCACTCTGCTGAGGCAGCGTGGAACTCCCAACCCTTTCCTGACTTATGAACTGATTAAAGCTTCCAGCTTCTCAACTGTTGTCAAGGAAACCTCGTACACAGTCAGTGGCCAAAGCAGTAGACCAAACTGAAAGCACCAGAGTTTCAGTTTGCCTAGTAAAGTGCTGCTGTCTATGCTCTTCAACCCTTCCACTGCTTGTTGTCTAACTTCTCCCACAGGAACTTTGTCCTTTAGATCCCCATCATACCATCTCACTAGACTTTTCACTGGCTTCTTGGACACTGTTGGTATTGCCTCACTATTAATGTAGAACCTTTTATCTACTACTTTACCTTTAATTATAGAGATGCTCCTTGATTTAATGGGTTTGAATTGCATTGGTGCCCATTCAATGTTATTGGTTAATTTGCCCAATAACTGATTAGTGCAAGCTACTGTTGTAGTCATTGTTGTCATGTCATTCATGTATGCTCGAATTGGTGGTAGTCACATTCCAGAAGCCAAGCGCTCTCCTCCCACTACACATTTTGATGGCCTTATAATTACTTCCTCTGCCATGGTAAAAGCCAGAGGAGAAATTGTACATCCTGCCATCATTCCAACTTCTAGGCATTGCCATGTAGTGCTGAATTCTGAATTTGAAAAACTAAATTGCAAATCTCCAAAGTAGGCTTTCACTAAATTTGTTATTGTCATCGGTACGCTGAAAAAATCAAATGCTGCCCAAAGAAGTTCATGTGGCACTGAACCACATGCATTAGCCAAATCCAAGAATGTCACATAGAGCTCCTTCCTCTCCTTTTTTGCTGATTGAATTTGTTGCTAGATTACAGTGATGTGTTCTAAGCATCCTGGGAAACCTGGAGTGCCTGCTTTTTGTATTGAAGTGTCAATGAAGCAGTTCTTTAATAGGTAGGTTGACAATCTGTGAGCAATATTGCTGAAGAAAATCTTGCCTTCTATGTTTAATAGGGAAATAGGACGAAACTGACCGATGCTGGTAGAATCCTTTTCTTTTGGTATAAAGACTCCACCTGCTCGGCACCATGCTCTCGGTACAATCTGTTTTTCCCATGCCACTTTCATCAATTTCCACAGGATTCGTAGAACTCCAGAAGCACTCTTGTACACTCTGTATGGAACTCCATTAGGCCCTGGAGATGATGATGCCCTTCCTTTTTTCATAGCTTGCTCTACTTCTTTCCACTTAGGTGCACAGTCCTCCATTTGGTATTTGGGTGGATTGATAGGTGGGATATCTGAAGGAATTGACATAGGCTCCTGCTTTTTTAAATCTGTGTTTCCTCCAAATATCTCTCCAGCTCAAACTTAGATGATTTTAGTGTGCCATTTTTCTCACTGGTGAATATCTTCTTTACAAATTTGAATGGATCTTTATAAAAGTTAGTTCTTGCACTCTTTCTTTTTGTGGCATTTCTGTAGGTGCTCAGCTCTGTGCAGTATTGCAAGTTTATCTTTTATGACCCTTTGTAACAGATTGTGTCCCTCCTTCTGACTTTGTTCTGCTTTTTTCCATTGCTTCCTCAACTGCCTCCTTTCTCTAACTAAGCGTTCAATCTCCTGCTGCAGTCTAGACTTTCCAGGAATAGTTTGTACTTTTTCCTTCCTTTTTTCAATTCCAGACCTCTCACTTCCATATGTGTAGATGATGTCTCCAAATTTATCCAGCTTCTTTTCAACTGTTCCATTTAACCTTTCCAAAGTAAAACAGAGATCATTGTTTACTGTGTTCCACACAGTTTTCTCACAAGCTCTTGGCTATTTAACTCCAGGCTTGTGCCCATTGAGGTTCTTTTCTCTCTTACACTGGTTCGTCTGACCGGGTTTGCAAGGTTCATTAGGTTCATCACTAGTTGTATCCACGCAAGTCCTCCTCACGTCTATGACAAGGGTGCTGATATTCTGCGAACTGTGGTTTGCTTCCTGTCGCTGGATTTCATTTGGCTGACTTGACTGACTTCGTGAGAAGTACTGATCAATGCAAGGCCCTTGTCCCTTCTCCCTCAAGCATTTCATTCTCCCTTGATGAATCTTCAAACCCCTGACCGTTGTTACCTTGCTCCAGCCGCAGACACAAACCTGGAGTTCCATGTCTTTGCTAACTGCAGATCTTGAACTAGTCTTTTGTGAAGTACTCTCCATTCTCATATCCATTTATGTTCCTAAGTCGTTAACCATGTTATCCAATGTTGAATCATCTTCCTCCCCCACTCTCGCAGACTCAAGGGGTCTTTTTCTCTTTAATTTCTTAGAAGCCTTGGGCGGGTGTCTCCAGCATCCTGTTTACCTTTGAAAACATAGAGCTGGATACTGCCGACCAGGGTAGCTAACCCTTGCCAGCCCCAATGGGGTCTCTTTGCTCCTGTCAGCTGTCTCTCCATGCTGTCACAAGGTCTTTCCCTTGTTGCCAGCTGCACTATTCACAGCAGTCACTGGATGTATCCAGATCTTCATGACTTCCATTACATGAGAGTAGATGTTGAACTTCATGCTGATTTGAACTCTGCTCTCGCCAAGATAAGCACTAAATAAGATGTAGCTTTGCAGTAAACTAATGTGATCCATCTGCATCTCCATCCATTTGCGTTGTTTTCCATCTGATGATGTAGATATCCTTCTGTCTGGTGTTGATTGCTGAAGTGTAATGCTGGCTCCAGGGATCAGCTCATTTTGCCTCCCCAGCGCATCAGCACACACAACGGCTGCGATGCTGACTCCGGGGATCAACCCAGTGCGGTCTCCTCAGCTCATCAGCATGACAACCGTCTGGATTGAGCTAAGTAAGGTACATCTCTGGGGTCTTCAAGTGGGTACCTTCCATCCTTGGTGTTTCGTTGACTAGCCCACGACACCTCAAGAGGGATCAACAGTGATTCTGGAGTCCCAGCATCACCCCTCTCCATCCCCCACTAAGCTCAGCCCATGTGTGTGTGTAATTAACAACAGTGGGGATATTTTCATTGTTATTAATAAAAACAATGTATTTATTTGCCACAGTATAATTATAGGATTATCAAGTGCTAAGATAAAACTGTATTATGGTTTGGTTAAAAGGGTTAAAACAGAGTTCTGGCTGTAAAGAAACAGCATTTCCCAGAAAGACTAGTGCAGTCAGGAATGGGCAGCTGGGAAAAAACTGACAATTTAAGATGGCCTGCACTAGTGTTAGGTGTGCTCAGGTTGTACGCTGTAACCTGGAGCAAAGAAACAAAGAATCAGGACGAGGCAACCTCGGCTTCAACTACAAGCTATTTGGCAAGTACAAAATATAAGCTTAGTGTTTAAATGTGGATGTCACAAAAAATAAGTTTTAAGAAGAATTAATTAACATTAGCGGTTGTATCTTAAACGAGCCAACAATAAGGGGAATGCCGATTCTGGAAGCAAAATAACTCTGTTATAACCTACTGAACTACGACTGTTTTATAATCTTGATGAACAAAAGTGCTACCTGTAAAGTAAATAATAGTGTGTTGTGCAGCACAAGAGAAACTTCATGCTTGTTTATTGTAGTATTGGAACATACATTTGGGCAAAGGACGCCAAAATATACAAGGCGGTTTTGATATAGCTTTAGTTATATTTTTACGTTTAAAAAAAAAACTATTTCACATTGTTTCTTTTATTGGTCCCTGGAAACGACCCTATTTAAAAGAGACTGAATTATAGAAAGCTGCAGCTGAGCTGAAGAACGGCCTTTAAAGAAAGACTGTGTTACTGGAAACAATTAATTATTTAACCATAAGGGTTGTACACGGAAACCCAGAAGAAACCGTGGGTACCTGAAATAAAAATAAAACATTAAAAAAGGAACTGGAACTTCAGAGATGGATTACAAGTACACACAAGGACAGTGTTTGTTTTAAAAGTGTGTTTATTTATTGAAGGAACTGTTTATTGAATACTTTTGTTATATACTGCAACCGGGTCCTAAAGACCAGTGCAAGTGACAGCTTTGGAACAAGCCAGACAGCCTGGACCTGGAAGACAGAAAATCATTGGGATTACAATTATACAGTAACACTGGACTTGTTTCAATTTAAAGATCTAAGGATACTTATCTCTGCAATGACTGAAGAAGACCACAAGAGGGAGACCGGATAACTACCTCTTGCATCATTCATCGACCACCTAGAGGGGTGCCACTGCACCAGAGTACCAGTTCTCCAACTGTCCAGCAGAGGACAGAATACCTACCTCACAACCAGTGCCCTCTAGTGGAGAACCTCAAAACAATCAGATAAAGGATTTAAACAAAAAACTAATTCAACAAACAGTGAGCAAACCAATTGTGGAGTGATACTTACCAGATCAGTGCCCAAAAGACAAACGATGATGAAATTTGCAGTTTCAAAAACTAACTTGGGACTGTGTATTACTGAAAGAACATTAAATATTAAGATTATCACCTTTATGAATTAACAGTGGTGTGTTGAGTAAAATAATGTGTACTAAGCACCGGCCCATTTAAAAGACCCTTTGTGAATGTTTGTTTTAAGTTTGAACATAAAGTTAATTATTAAAGAATGCCTCACTTCTCCAAGTTCTGCTTTCTTGTCTGCTTCCTCTCCCAACCACCTGCACCACTCAATTACTTACCAATCGTGAATACAATCTTTCACAATGTATATATTTTAACACATTTACATGTTACTCTTTTTCTGCAACAGTACCCTGTATTCACTGAGGTTTTATCTTTGAAGTGCCAAAAGTAGATGCACATGTAAGTATAAATATTATTTCAACCTTGTCTTTTACAGCTGCCAGCTCTGACACCTTTGGGACCTTCTAGGATGTGATGTTCATCACTGTTGTAACCCTGATGATTAAATCAATGGCAGAGGAGCCTGTACTTGATAATGACACAGTACTTTGGACCATTTTCAAACTGTAGGAAAACTTGATCTCCTCCAGAGAAAGGATTTTCATGTCTCATGTTCAGCTGTGTGTCACCGATGCTACGCACATATAATAAAATTAAGCGATTACTTCATTCCAGTGTGTAAAGACTGCTCCCTTGAAATTGATAGCTGTGTCTTGGAAAAATTCAGGTTTGAAATTTATTATATCTGATTCAGTCAGTTGTGAGGATTGGTTTTTGGAGATGTTGTTGTCCAATCTGATTTGTGTGTGTTGTACGGTTGGTCACATTGACTAATCAGTCTTCAGTACTCTTCAAGGATTTACAAAGCACAGTGTCCATTGATTTATTGATTCTAGTTGTAGTGTGGGATACAGATGCTCTAAAAAGTCAGGCACCTGCTATCGTGCCCCTTTTATATTTGAAATATATTTGCAAAAACTTAAAAACAACAGTATCAAAATTGGTTCTGAAAACAACTAGAAAAAGTTTGCTATTGGGCAGTCAGAATCCACCTCCTTATGCTAGAATAAACAGTGCTGACTAAATGGAGGGTGAGTGTAACTTAATGTAACATCCGGCATCTGGACAATTTAACAGTTGATGTGGTCTGCTGAAAACAAAACATATGAAGCTATGTAGCAGCAAGTACACATTGCTTACAACCACAAATAAGACTAGCTCCAAATAAACTGCACTGGATTGGATGTCAGTGTGCAGCAGGAGAGGAGGCTGCTGCCCTAGGTCATTATTCTCTATATCTGAGAAGCAAAAGAATTCAGCAGTACATTTTTAACTGAACTCAGGAAGCCATTCATTGGCTTGGCAGTGCATAATCCAGGTTCCAAGATTGTGAAGGAGTAGCTTATGTTTTGCCTGGTCAATAGAATGCACCTGCAAATTGTTTTTACACCACTGTTTTACAGAAACATGCTGATCCACTGTATGTGATCAACATGCCATTGTGGCATTTTCCATGGCTACATTTCTGGAATACTAAGGGACACACAAGTAGTAAGAATGGCTACAATTAATAATATGTAATGCAATAACTATCTTTTTGGCTATTAAGCATTCCAATTAAATGAGAAATACGCTCACTGATTTAACTAGACTTTCATTGATCATTTTTTATATGATAAGGGGAAAGTCAATGACATTCACGTTCATCTGGATTCCAAATACTGTTATCCTGTGATAACAAGACGCTATACAGTTTCACTAAACAAACACCACAAAAGCCTTCACTTTCTGTTGCAGTTGGAAAATAAGCAGCACATACTGTATCTGACATAACAGCTATAGCAAAAAGAAAAAGGTGTACTTAGAGACATTTGTCTCCCTTGCTAGTAGAAAAACCTTTACTCTGTCCGGGATTTCATCCTCTCAGAAGACTGTTATTGCCTCGTAAACTCGATGTGTCCTGTAGTTATCACTTCATTACCATGGCATCTAGTATGGTTCTATTTGATGTTAAACATAAGGGATAATGGTATTGCAATGTGTTACTAGGTAATAACGGAACTTCTCTTAATTCCACATCACATAATTGCACCATGGATTTATCAACAAAGCATCTGTACCTCCCCAGTGTAAACAGACTCTCTGCGGCAAGGTCTATATATTGACGCACCTTCCTTTTACAGGCCTTGTCCATGTAGTACCCATATTAGAATGAACAATATAGAACATAAGAACATAAGCAATTCTAGAATGAGAAAAGGCCATTCGGCCCCACCTATGCTCGATTGCTTTGATATAAGCATGGTCTGTTAGCACTCAGGAGAGGAAAAACTAAAAAAAAAACCCTAACCAGGTTAATAGGTGAAATGAAATTAAACTCCTTTAAATCTCCTTTCTTCTGATCACATCTCAGGACAGTGGCTTGTCTTCATCCACTAATGATTGTTCCACTGATGTAGCAACATGGATTACCCTATGTCCCGTAAACTGAGATTAGATGGTAGTGAAAGGGAGTTTTAAGTTGCTTAAAAATTCCAGCAACAAGGATAGATTTTCTACTGCGATTGTCTTTTAACAACTGCTGCACCTCTTTGACAGTCAACAGCTTCTTCTTTGTGAAATTTTTGAGTCCAACACTTTCAACTTGCTTTTTTTGTTACGATCTGTCAGGATGTGAGTGGTGCATGAATGACAGGAAGTCCAAACAGAGGGACTATTTACAACACTATTTATTTTCAGGGACAATCCACAGTGCCAAGGAAAAAGGCAGGTGCGCCCACTGGAAAGTATCCCTTGAAGTATCCAGTGAAGTGTCCAGTGAAGTATCCAGTGAACTGTACAGTGCTTGTGGTGATATTTGTGTGGTTCTTCTGGCTTGCAGGCTTCAACTCCCAATCAATCGGCATCTACTCAATACAAAACACAGGGGACGTACTTGTGTAGCTGCATCCCCTTTGTACTGCCCAAACTCTTCCCCCTGATCAGCATGGTGCCACACTTTATCCAATCGCTGCACACACGACAGCTCTTCACAATAGAGTTGTTTAGCTGTCTTACAGCTGCGCTTTTCTCCCATCCCTGTGAAGGCATACCAGCAACCTTACTTAGCGCCCTTCCTGGTCAGGAGGTAGATTTGCAGTGCAGATTCACTCTCTCCTGTTCACTCCAACCGATGACACTTTTCACATCTTGAATACACTGAACAAGATTGGCTCAGTGCTCTCTGATATTAAGTTCTTGTGTTAAATGATATTTTTCTTAATGAAAACCAAAAGCTTTGAAGGATGACAACATTTAGAGCCTTTTTTTCCAAAAATGAAGTCTTGCCTGATCGAAGAATACTTTATGTCCATATTCTCCTGTAAAGAATGGTAATATAAAAATAGTTAGATAACACTGCCATCTAGTGGTTATCTCTTCTTCTGAGGGCTAAACACAACCAGGGTTTCCCAATCCTGATCCTGGGGGACCCCTGTGTTTGCTGGTTTTCATTCCAACTGAGCTCTTAATTACTTATCTATACCCTTAATTGAACTGATAATTTGCTTAATTAAACCTTTTTACTTGTTTTCAGATCTTAAACAGTTGCAGATTAGCTATACCATTGTACAAGTAACTTGAACTCTGCAACTTTTTAGGAGTTGAGAACAATTAAAATGTCTAATTAAGCTAATTATTAGTTCAATTACAGTTTTAGTTTGAGAGCTCAGTTGCAATGAAAACCAGGAGACACAGGGGGTCCCTATGACCAGGGTCGGGAACCACTGTAGTTGACTACCATTACTTTTTGTAATGAATTTTCCAGTGCCTAAAAAAGCTGATTAAGTTAATTACCAGGTTATGAGTCCTACATACAGCAGGTGAACGGTCATTCACACAAAACATTTCAGACTTGCTTATTTTGCAAGATTTTACAACAGCCAACAGCCCCAGTGACCCTGAGGCTGGGTGCTGAAATGAGCATATTCTACAGCATAGCATATATTCTGTAGTAGACATAATTAACTGTAAAATATAATCGACATTCAACAAACATGCAACATAACAAATTATATATATATATATATATATATATATATATATATATATATATATATATATATATATATATATATAATCTGTACCTCTCACACATCTGTGGTAATACATATATGGTTGCAGCAATTCAGAAAATATGTAAAACCTTCAACATCATAAATAATCACAGAAAACTCAATTATATGTGTGTGTGTGTATTTTTGCGTGTGCGCATGTTTGCGTGTGTGTGTGTGTGTAAGAGTTGTCCATATCTTATGTCATTGTATGCCCACACTTCTCTTCACACACTGAGCTCCTCTCCGACAGTAACCCTGGCCTGATCATTACAGTACAAGCAATATTAGCACTTTGTTTATTTGATTTTATACGGTGAATAGTTTAAATTCAGGGCTATTATGTAGATGGAAACATGCTGCTGCTTCTCAGTACCTAATCACTTCAAGTGTTCTTGTTCAAACTCACTCGAATGGTCTAGCTGCCATCTAAACATGCGCTACCAGGAGGCAGACGTTTTATTGTGTTTTATTGTGTGCATATCCTGAATCCTTTTTTTTTTTTTGTGTATCAGGACAAATAAACCTCTAACAATTTGTAAGGAACAGCTCATGAAGTATGTAAACATCCTCAACACAAAGTTGGAAATAGGAATTGATAGTCTGCTGTACTAAAAAGGTGAGACTGTATTTATTGTTATACAGATTGGTCTTTAAATTACACAACTCAATCACTGCATTCTTCCCCAACTATAACATGTCCATGAACATCAAACAAACTCTTGTGTTCACATTGTCCAGGCTCAGGATGATTCAGCAACAGGGCTTGTCAATGCAAGCACTCTGTCATCCCTCAGGGGTCTGGAGCAGCTTCTGAGAGTAAAGCCAGGCTCACAAGCAAACACACATCCATCATCTAGATCAACAATAAAACAGGACATTTTTTAATATATACATAAATTAAATTGTCTTTTCAGTCATTAGGGAGTTATATCTTACACTGCAAGGAAACTCTGGGAAGGTACATCAGCTTAAAAAAAAAAACGTTAGTGGTATCGAGTGAGAACTGAACCCTGGATCAACACTTTATCTATTATGCTAAGAGTCAGCTCTGAAAAATTGACAATTTACTTGCTGTATATAATTTAAATCCAGCAACTAAGGTAGCATGAGCACTGATGGGCATAATCTATATTTATAGTATACTATACTAGCCTAATCACATTCACATGGATGCCATGCTATTACATTGATTATTTTATTTATCAATTCAACTACATTTTTTTTTTTACATGCTTTTATCCCAAGTGACTTACAGAGACTAGTTGATAAACGATGCATCATCAACAACTGTTCTCATATAATGAGAGAGAGAGAGAGAGAGAGAGAGAGAGACTGACTCAGTGAAGAGTGAAGAGTGTGGTTTTAAAAAGTAAAAGATAATGTGGAAAACCTTTTGTGTATTTAAAAAACTGTTTTGGACTGGTAAACGGCTTTATTGTCCAGTGTTCAGTTACAACCTCTAATAAATCAACATCTCTTACAGTTGTTTTTAGCAATACCAAAATACAATCATTTCAGGTCTCCAGGTGCCCATGTCATTGCTTTAAAAACATCATGATAGTTACAAAAAAAGAATCACGTCCTCATTTCATTTGACCTTTGTCCTTCAAAAAATATCTAAATAAGCTGCCTTACAGACAGGATAAATCTCTTTAATTTCGTAATTTCTGTGTTAAAGTTATTATAGAAGAAGTATATTTTATCCTGCAACGTTTTAGAAAAAATAGAGACAATGGAGTACTCATATTTAATATTGAGTGTTAGCTATACATGTGATAGCTATGTAAGGTATTTATAAGTATTTTACATATAATGGAAGAAAAACACCACATTGATAAAAACATATGTTTTTCCTTCAGCAAAAGAAGCAAATGTCAGTGTTCAATTACTGGGGGGCTGGAGGGCTGGGTGGCTAGGGGTGGGGTGAATCCCTTTATGTTTCTCCAAATAGTTTTATTTGCAAATGTCCTTTCTAACATGCTTTAGGTCGACAGGTAGCATGTGAGCACGAGAATGTGTTAATTGTATGATGACATTTCCTGCCTTGTCTACGCAGTTTTTCAGCACCAATCAATGAGAATGCGAAAGCGTTCCTGACAATATGAAAACTTCTCTGCGCATTTTACATAGGATAATTAAATAGTATTCTTTTTTTAAGTAAAAAAGTGACAGCATTTAATTTGATCAGAAAAGTAATATAATTTAATCTTATTGCACCTTGATCCATGCCCCAACCTATACTCTTCACTCAAAAAAATAAACTCAAAGAAAATCAAAAAAGAGAGTGGAAATCAAAGAGAGAAGTTGCAGCTTCTTAGGCAGAAAAAAGACTAGATTTGAAGCACAAAACAACAACAAAACAACATTTACAATGCATGATTTTTTGCTCAGCAGACATCTTAAAAAAAAAAAAAACTGTATCCCATAATCATCCCACTCTTCTGAGTAACGTCAAGCACAGTAGAATATCCTCTGTTTGTCATCCCATAGGGCTTTGATAATCCCATGCTAGCATGTGTGAATATATTGTATGGGACACAATTATAACAGTTTACTACAGTATTTTTTCACTGTACTTTTGCAGTTTCCCCATGCTTTCCCCATGGTTATACTATGCATTTGCCATAGTTTACCATGATTATTAATATGCTTGATGTTTTACCATACTGTAAAGATATTCTTCACAATGATTACCAATGCTTGAGTTTAATTTTAGGGTGGCGATATCTAAATCATTAAATAAAACTGATGTTATATCAACACTAAAGATTAACAGAACTACTAATAATACAACTAGTTTTTGAATTTCATAATTTCACAATGAACCTGCTCTTTATGAATGATATCTAAGGGTCTGCAAATTCCTGCATGAGAAACATAACACTAGAGGGCAGTGAAGTGTTAGGATTTGATTTCTATTTTAGGCGCTTGCTTTCAATGCAACAGTAACTCAAAGAAAAAAAGATGCAGCTTCCAAGGAGAACTTATTTTGTAGACTTACAACTTACAAAAATAATGGAACAAATCTCTCACCTTTCAAAGTAATGTTATGTATTAATATAAGTCGACTGGGGTTCCTCATTGAAACATCATTAAACCTGTTAAATTAGCAATAATGCAATATTTATTTTCCCATTGTTTGCTTTGGATACCAGTATCTTCTCTCACTCAATCATGGTGTGCTGTCAGCTGGTCAGAAACTACTTATAAACTAAAAGTGGCAAAACATGTTAGAAAATAAAAAAAGGTTTAATGGTACAAAACAGAGCAAGCCTACTTACTTATATGACAGTCTGTTCTGTACCACCAGTTTAATAACCAAATATATTATTAATGTTGACCTTTGTTTCCTCTTGACACATTTAAGCTGATAACATTCTACTGAAATATTGATGGATATGCTTTGAAACACCTACAGCTCTGACCAAAAGTTTTGCATCACCCTGTATAATTAACTCATGCTGCTTCATAAAGTCAAATGAAACCTGCTGAATAATTATACATTAACATACTGAATTACATACCACTTTGTCATTTTCCATATATTTAATGAAAAACTGACAAAAAATTGAAACATTTGACATTTCGAAATCTAACGTGAAATACTGTACTACTATTATGGCTTCCGGTAGACTTTTGCAATATCATTTTGTAGTTTATTTGATTACGTGATGTCAGATAAAATATAGGTTTTTTTTTTGTTGTTTTTTTTAATTGTCCCAATCCTAAAATTCTAGGTGATGCTAAATGCTTTTGTCCATAGCTGTAGGTTCATGGCCATGCCTGATCATTATATTAAAAAAAAAAAGTGAAAGTCCTGCCTGTTCCTTCTCCTGTTGTGCCAGCCCAATTTCAGAGAACAAGGGGTCTGATTCCCTGCACTTAATCTACAGGGTGTGTAGCAGGACATTTGCAGCCAAACACCCCTGCTCTATTCTTTTTATAGTCATGGCTCTCACAACAATCTCACAGCAACTCTTGGTAAACTCTTAAGGCAGTTGTACAAATGTATTTCTTATTTCTTCACTACCAAGATAGTAGCACAACAGCGTCTTCACATACTTCCCTGTACCGGCTCAATCACCATATTGCAAACCAACTGATATCCAACGAGATGGTTGAATGAATGCCTTATATTTTCTATTTTCTATTCTATGTAAGATTGGGTAAGTTAATTGTTTTTAAACCATATGAGCAAAGTTCAAGGTTTAATCAATCTTTAGTTTTAGATTTCACTCTTAAAAAGAGTATATTTGCAGTAGTTGTCTATACTGCATGTTGTACAAACAGTGTTAGATAGTTAAACTATATAAACCACGATGTTCAATTGATTGCAATCAACAATTATATAAACTCTCTTTTTTAACTGTGACATAATGTATTTTCTTGTAAAGTAAACAACATTCTCTGATTGCATAACCTGGTTCTTTCAGAAACGTATATTGTGTGCAAAGAGATTTTGCAGATTCCCAACTTCACACAAAGCATCCAAAACTAGGCTTTCCAATGTTATACTGAAGAAACAGGCACGTAAAACCTCAATGGCCACATTAAAAAGAGATGGCTTCCCCACAGCATTTTCAATACACACTGTTACTCACTTATTTCAGTGCTGCCACATGTAGGTTTGTGGTTGCAGGAGAAGCAATGCACTCTTTTCAGAGTGATCTGAAGGCTTGGAAAAAGATATCAAAGTATTTATTTAATCTCAGACTGAAGTCTTGTTTTTATGTGTTTTTGGAAATTAACATTTAATTACAGACAAATCCTTATTCTGAAAGAATACAACATTATACCAATATTAACACATTCAACATTGTTTATTATTACTTAATTCTGCACCTGCAACTATTGTTAACAGAGATGCCATGATTGATTTCTATTTTGTTTTTGTCAAATGGACAGCTGTAACCAGTTTCAATTTAAGTAATTTCACCTGATAAAATGACCTATTTGGTCTAAAAACTAGCACAGTACAGTATATATGATTTCTGAAAAACCTGATGTATGATACGGTCTATTTCCAGAAGCTGATATTTCCTGAGATGATGGAAAGGTTTGGCACCGCCAACGGATAATACATTCATTTTACCTGGCTTGAATTCCGTAATGTCCTTCCAAACTGTTTCTGTGCTGCTTTCAAGTTGAAAATGAACGTGATAGGATTTGGACTGAACCTGTATGCAAATGAAACATAACAGCTTTTATATTTTACATCACATACCAAACATTCATGCTTGATAATGCTTATTCTGAAAAATGAAAGCATTATTCTACTTTAACTTATTACCTAATGTTACATTAGGTAAGGTAATCAGGGATTCATGTTAACAAGATGATAATCTTTAATGTAAAACTGCACTGACCGAAAATAAAACCATGATTCTGCAAATAGTTATTTAACATATTATAACTTAATATTGCCAATGAATTGTAGAAACACTTTTTATCCACTAGAGGGCAGAACATGTCCAGCCCTGACCTGTTTTTTGTAATCGACACAATTGCTTTTCTTTTTAAGGAACCAGGAGTTAATGGAACAAGGCAACTTTCTCCCTTTTTGTGCCACACATATATAATAAATAAATACATGTCACATGTTGTATTTATTTATAGTTGTTGTTTAGCTGTTGTGTATATTTCGATTCATATTTTATCTTAGGGTATTGTTTTTTGGCTGCTGTTTTGCTGTTTGTCATTCAGAAGACTGGGACAGGTAACATAAAATTGCCAGCCTTTCACCAAATGTGAAAACTGAGCTTGGTGAAAAGAATGACTGCATGAGAGAAATAACAACACTTAGAACAGGGCACCCACTCTACTATTATTTGTACAGGGAAAACAACAGAAATGGGCAATGTGGCACTGCCTGAGAAATCAATCATTTTAAGAGAATACTACTTTTTCTATCTCGCTGTTTTCACATGAAGAACAATCATTATTTTTTGTTTTTTGTTGACAAGGAAATATACATTTCCTGTGGAAAACATAAACAACACTAAACCCAGTCGAGATCCAGAAATATCTGGATAAGGCATCTCTGCATAATATCAAACAAACATAAATTACTTGACTTTAAATGGTCCTTCCCTCTTGTGAATAGGTCAAGATTCTCCAGCCCTGTCTAACACTGAAATCAGGTTTACGTGCCTTTTAGGTTACTGGTCTCATTTGGGATTTTTAAGGTTCATTATACGAACACAACATATCCATTGCAGTGGCAAACACAATATGTGTATTCTGTGCTTGCTTACTCTTGTTACAGCTAAGCACAGGTTCTGGCTGCTGTACTGCAGGTATATTGTTGCTGCATCTCTCGCTCAAACCAAGGAGACTGCATTTGAAAACTTCCATTTATATCAAACGTGTAGGCACTTGAATTGTGAACACACCTACTTTTAAAATCCAGTTTAGTGCCCTTGTCATAAATTTTCACATGCTGTGACTATGTGGGGAACCATTTTCAGATCTCCTCACTCTTGAATTCGGCTGGTGGTCGGTCCTCGATCGGGATAGTGAATGTGTACAAGGTGAACTCTTGACTCTTCAAAACCTGATAATATAAGGGTATATCAAGGTAGAACACAATGTATAGTTAACCAAGGAAGCAGAATTCAGGTAAGGTACGTTTGAACAAGACTTCCCCTTAAAAACAATAACAGGAACATTTTTTTCACACACTTTCTATTGTACCAGATAAAAACCTAATAATAACATAAGTGCCCAATAGTTGAGATTTGTGAATTTAACCCAAGTTATGCCCTTTTTTATATAAAAATAAATATTTAAAAAAATAATTTTAATCATAGCTTTTTCATAAAGTATCGAAAAGTTTATATAAATAAAAAAAAAAAAAACAAACAACAAAAAAAACTACCACAGTACAGACAAATTCAGTTGCAATATTCTGAAGCTAAGGGAAAATCCTCGGCCTGTTATTTTTTAAGGGTCAGTTGATTATATTCCAGTTTCTTATGTTCAGTATTTATTTAGCATAGAACAGCAAAGGTAGCAGAGTTTATGAATTACTGTATTGTGGTTATGTCCTGTGGGAGCCTGGTTACAGTGATGGTTGCTGTTTCAGCTGCAACACCCAGTTTGTTTTTGCTGCCCACAGAGCTAAGCAGCTTGATGTTGTGGTTAAGGCCAGCTGCCAGTGACCTGGGAACAGACAGTAACTCTTGCTTTATTGGGTTTAAATGTGGGTAAATCACATAGCAATAGCCTCGCTGCAATAAAGATAAGTAAGCTTAGTAATCTCTGTGGTGTGTTACAAACTCTTGATCATGTTCCCTTTAATTGTATTGGTTTGGTATTTGAACATTCCATAGTTATTGTGTATTTCCCTATATTTTTATTATTGCTTTATTTTTAAGTTCCTATGTAATGGACCTGATATTTTGTATTATTGATAGTATTTATACAATCCGTAATTCTGGAATTCACTTTCATCCAACAGTCAGAGTTCAATAGTGGTAAACTCTGGGTAGCTACTCAGTTCTGCAGCGTTTTCAGTTAAACAGGAACACTGTCTGTTTGGAAGCTCTAGTTTTGTGTAGTGTACAGAGTGTTAAGGATCCAGGGAATCCAGAGAAAGTCAATCCAGGGAAGGGAGCCAGTCAAAGAACAACACTATATCTCTGTGAAGACTAGGAATTGGAAGAACATACAGACTAAAAGACACACGGGTTGACTTATTTTTGTATTTAATGAAGTGAACAACGTCTCCTTTTTTATTTTACTTCAATATTTTGTCTGTCTGTTAATTATGAATCAACTCCTGCATTTATTATTAATTTATTTCACTGTTAAGTTAGAATAACACTGCATAGGAAACTTCCATGGTAGAATAAGACAGCAGCTGTAACACGGTCATATTTTGACACACCAGTATTATCATGATTGTACTAATATAAACAGTCTTCAGAGACACTGCTAATCCACTGCAGTACCATGGCAAGCTATGAAGCATTTCCTTTTATGAACACTAGTTGTATGATTCATACTCCTGACAGGCCCTGTGGTCCACTACAATATGTTCTGCTCAAATTTACCTAAAAACTGTCCTTGTTTTCAAGGTTTGTGTTTGCAGTGGTTTTTTATTCTGAGGGATTTTTGGTCAGGTGTATCTTTCTCGCTTAAACCCCTCTTGGCACTTTGGATATATACACACTTATTGGAGCCAGACACAACTAATTCACACTATCTATGCAAACCGATAAGCAGCTTTGGGTGCATTACAGTTCTTCATTAAATAGAATGACAAGTTTTCCTCTTTCTTATCCGGAAGAACAGTTTCAGGCTTAATCTGGGAAACAACTACTGCACAGCCAGGTGCCATGCTCCACTGTTTATCAATAATACTCATTAACCGTTGAACTTCTCAGTCACATGAGAGTAATTAGCAAATGAGAACAATTAAATTCCACCATAGGGCTTCTAAAAAAGTCAAAGGAGAATTAATTAAAACAGTAATAAAAAGTCAAAGGAGAATTAATTAAAACAGTAATAAAAATCAAAGGGGAATTAACTGGAATGCGTTTGTGTTTCTCTCATCCTTTCAGTGATGCATAATGACCGCTCAGTTCTCACTGTGGTTTTATGATGAATATCTTGTTGAAAATGTTAACTTTATTGTAAAGTTTTTGACAGGTAGGCCTATTAGAAAACTAGGAGATAATAATAATAATAATAATAATAATAATAATAATAATAATAATAATAATAATAATAATAATCCTTGAGAACTCTGAAACCTGACCTGCAGAAATACATCTCTTCTGCGAGTTCTTCAAAAGGAGGGATCTAGCGGCCTGACGTCACGCTGTGCGAACTCGCAAATTAGGATAAAAGTGAAAGAAGCTCAGGGTTTCACATATTCAGTAAGGTTCAACAAGAATCGTCAGTGTCTTTAAAAGTGAGAAAAATATTAAACTCGAACTTCACAATTGCCAAAGTAGTCATATACCGTATGCTTTTTTTATTTTTTGCAAGTGAAATCTTGAAGAACGATCAAAGTCAGCATACAAAAGAAGGACATCGCATTTATTCTTTTGAACTACTTTAGTGTTGTTGTATGTGCAATTGTTTCGTATTCTGCCAGAGGAAAGAAGCCCCGAACATTGTTGCAAACCCAGCAGTGACTCTCTAAAACGTGAGTGAACTTTTATACTGCAATGATAGTGCCGCACACAAAGATCTTTGCTGTGAGCAGTAGTGGGAAAAAACTTACAGTTACACGTCTTAACTACCGTAACAAATGTGTCGTGTGCATCAAGAGTTTAGTCTAAAGTAGGGTTTAGACTGAGGTATTGAAAAAAACAAAAAGTTATTCATTCGTTTCATTTTTTTTTTCTGGATCAATTACAGTAATAGTAATACTTACTCATAATACACAGTATAGTTGTTATTATTTATTTATTGTCATGTAAAAGAAAAATGATATTTGACAAATTAATGGTTTACCGGTATGTAACGTTTTGGCAGTTTTAGGCTGTTGCCAGTAATTGCTTCTTGCAGTTTGCAAGTGCAAAACGATGCCAGCTGCATGACATGCAATAATATATTTTAATGCCTTAGATTATGACAAAAAGTAAAGCCTTCTGTATTTGTATTCTTGTATTAAAAGCCAGTGACATGCTTTCTTGGTGGTAGACCCAACCCCATCCTCCAGTCACTCTGCATATAAGTTAGCTCAGTAGAGGTGAATGAAAGTGAATAGTGTAACTTTACTTATTAATTATAAATGTAGACATCTAAATAAGGTCCACACTTTGTGAGATAGTAGTTGTTAATGGCTTTACTAACAATTAATCCATGATACACAGAGTAACCCATAAAAAAAAGTCAAGGAGATTCCATTTAACCCATAATCCCAACCCTAAGAACATCATTAATCCTGTGCTACTCCACAGGAAGGTGGTTTTAAACATAAACTATGGATTTGTTAAACACCATGACAATGCTGTTATCTAATACACTTGTTAAGCTATTGGTATAATATGAGAAGGTAATGAGGAATTTTGTAAAATGAGCCATTGTCTGATGAAAAAGTAACAATAATAACAGTGCATACATAGCCCTTGGACTACCAGCCTTTGAGAGAACTGGAATAGTAACAGATGTGGGTTTCTAAGTGTAGAAGTGTACATGACCAGGTTTTAATTCACTCACTCTGAAAAGAGGCTGTATGAGAAATGCTGTATAATTGAGTACTTTTCTCCACCTTTCAGCTTCAAAGTAAACCTTTGAGAGAGGTGAATAGGAGAATAAGTACTTTTCTCTTTGGTAGCTCAGACAGACGATAACTTATCTCCTCATTACGGTGGGTGTCTGCATTCACTGGCGTCTTGGTCTGTCTCCCAGGAAACCACATAGCAACCCACCCCCCCCCCCCCTTTCCCAAGTCCCAATTTCCCAAGTCCCAATATTGACTTTTGTTATTTAGCAAATTAATTTAGACCAGTACTTTAACCATCAAATCACTCTGTTCTCTTTTTTTTTATGTTGACCAACAGACCTGGAAAAACGAACTTTGTCTTGGAGTTTAACCCAGGGAGTTTTCAGAGGTCATTCATCGTGAAGTGTGCAGCAATGGAATGGCTGAGAGGGATTACTCTACTATGTATAGTCCAAACAGTTGTCACAATGGTCATCCCAAATTCTACCCACTTGGAGTCTCTGTTGGAAAAGTACATGGACAAGGATGAGAAGTGGTGGATCTCCAAGCAGAGAGGGAAAAGAGCCATCACTGAGAGTGACATGCAGGTCATCCTGGATCTTCATAATAAACTGAGAGGTCAAGTGCATCCCTCAGCTTCCAATATGGAGTACATGGTAAGAAACATCATAGGACAGGCCTCAAGTTTATGAATTCATAATTCATGTGTGTGTGTGTGTTGCTCATAAACCTTGCTACAATTACAACATGGTGGTTGTAATTGTCAATGGCAATGCAATAAAAACATTTATTGTGTTACTCAAAAATCACATTTGAGGTGAATGTACAGTCAATCAATGACAAAAGAACATCCTTTTAAAAGCAAGTTTAATCACAAGGTAGATAAGCAGTTCACTAGACACAGTACATGTAAAAACATGAGTGTGATGTACAAACTCTGAAAGTGTGACACAGGGACAGGTGTACCTCTGCTACCTCTATAACTCTCTCACCAGGGATATGCACCACCAGCTCAATATAATAATACCATAAATACTGCTCTGTATTTCACAGCTTGATACATGAAACTGCAGGTGTACTTGCAAGAATCGTACTTTCACTGAAGGCATCTGTAATGATTTGAAAATAGCTGAGTTTGTTGACAATCTGGGTTTCACACAACATGTAACATGCAAGTACGGTGTTGTATTTGATCTAAATTGTTTGTAAATGATATTTGTGCAAAAGGGGGGCATCCATCACACTTATGTTGTTGCATATATCTAGAGAACCGCTTATCAAATTGTGATCACATATTTTATTTATAATACTTCTTTACATTGTATTGCTATGTCATGGTCTGTACTTTTTTTCATCATACTGATAGCTCTAATTTTTAATTTACAGTTGTGGCTGGGGATGTATGTTACTGACATAATGTACTTGTTTTGGATAGCATTCATTTAAGTCAGAAATTGTCCTACTGGCGCTAATGATGTGTCAAAATAGCTCTCTGTTGGTGAACAGAGGTACTGCACTGATGTAGAGAAATGTTGAAAAAATTGCTATTGCTAATAGAAAAACTAGTAGATTATCAGTGCGGTAAATTCATGCATTAAAGGCATTTTCAGAGTCAAAAGAAACACCGAAATTCTTGACAGAGGAAATTGCTGGGAAGTTCATGACCGTCAAAACAAAACAAGGAAAGAATGGAGCCGATTAATAATGAATGCAGTTTGGACTGAGTGAGTTTTATCTGGACATTTGCCTTCTGAGTGTAAAAGGGGGAAGTATAATTAATATAAATAGATAAAGAGTGGTTGTCACAAATGGCTTAGTAAATTTGAGCTGGATATCATTGTTTTTTTTTTCCATTTAAAGGCCAAGTAATAGACTTCCCAGGACATACTTCTGTAACACTAGGTTCCTGCAAGTTAATTGTTTCGTTGGGGATGACGAAGGATAGCTAGACGTCGGTGACACAGTAAAAGGTTTATTTGTAAAATTGTTCTCTATGTTTTCGTTAACATAGAATTTGGACAATTTGTGACCCTATTATCCTAAATGTTGATAATTTGCTTAGAAGGTTAAAAAAAAAAAAAAAAGCCCTCATTCCCTAAATCTCTGCTGGGACCTCATCACATATTGGATTACACATGTCTGTAGGGTTAAAAGTTTACAATTTCTTTTTTTTTTTTTTTTTTAATAACTGGATAGTTTTACAGAAATACTTAAAGGTGTTAAATCATCAGTTCAGTCAGCAAAATAATATTACCTACCATAATATCATTTTATTATGCTAACTTTCTGACAAACACATTTTCCAAATGTTAGCAAGACTGTAACTCTCCCTCCTTAACACAAAATCCCAAATAATTTAATACTGCAGAGTAATGACTGCTACTGTAAACAGGAAAATGAAACCCTTGGAGGAAGCCTTTCCTTTTACAGTAAATCTCAGAGGAACACAACTGCAAATCTCAGAGTGAAATTAAACTTCTGTTAGCACTTTTGTGTTGTGGCATCCAATGCATACCAATGTGCACTCAAATTAAAAACAAACAAAACAACTAAAACTGTTCTACCGGGTAATAGTGTTGTTTTGTATATTATTAAAATAAGACTGTCATAGTTCTGGTAATATGTGAGAACAGGGAGCCAACAATAGAAGTAATCATGTTTTATAGCTTTCGTGGGGTAGAGACAGACTTGAGTGGGAAACAACATGCACCGTAGGCAAATATTTGACATCGTTCTCTATTCATTTAACCTCTTCACCCCAAGGTACTACAGCTGTTGGGCAAAGGCTGATAAAGATCAATTCTAAAAATATTGTTTTTTTACAAAACATGGTCTTATAGAAGAATCTGGAGATGTCTGCAGTCATTTATTTTAAGTGGAATATCATGTGATGGTTCTGCATATGGGTCAATCGACATCAAATTGACCAGTGGTTCCCACCTCACGGGCTCAGATTATTTTGATATCGCATATGGGGCTTCCTGCCAGTGTTTTAATAGGAATCTCAAAATATTAGCTCTCAACTCTCATACAGTTATGGGCCTATAATGGGGGGAGGTTCCCTGTGATAGCTGAAAATGAGCACTGAAAAAGGGGGCATGTTTTGAGAGGTGTATACAGTGCTGTAGATAGTGTACATAGTTTAGCTAATTTACAGCTATTTTTAGCTGATTTTTTGTCATCTGTTTCATCAATTTAGTATTTGCTGTACAAAAAGTGTGCCATATTTAAGAAGAAGGATACATTTTACAATTCTTATTGAAAAGCACAAGTGCCTATCTGTTATCCTTCTTGGGTTCAAGGGTGCTGAAGCGATGTCATTTCTGGCCTGACGTCCACCTGGGGGCTCAGTAACCATTTACCCCAGAACACTGACATTGCATGCATGCTCTTTCTTGCTGTAGTTAGATAACCAGCAGGAACTACAGAGAAGCCAGAAACTACAGTGGTTCAGGAATTCTCACATGTACAATATAGCATTTTTAGCATCGGCTCCATCACATTATCATCTATGGCCACCATTCGATATGTTGACACATTACTAAACTAAAGAACAGTTCTGTCTGTGCAGCAAGTATCACCATGAGATCCTTAATACTTTGAAAGATCTGACCTCTCAAACAAGCCCCATTTCATCTGTCACCGGCAGGTGATAGGCCCATAACTTAAATGTATCAGACTTCTTGTTGTTGCAGTATATGGATAGAGAATGCTAATCCAACTCATTGAGTGAGTGGGTACTGTCCGTATGATGAAGAGCTGTCCTGTATTATTTAGAATAGCTTGCTACTTAAAGTTGTTAGTGTTTAAGAAACTACCTATATGGCAGTGCTGCACAATTCTGATATTGTTTACCTTGATAGCGAGTAATCACTACTGTACCTTTTAATATAATTGTTGGTTTGAATAACCACTTCACAGTCCAAACAAGATATTCCATGTATCCATGCCTCTATAAAAATTGCAGTCCAAATCAAGTTTTTATTGGGGCATTTTTAGGACTATTTCTACACGGTTGTCCTTTGGGCATTGCAAAGCCTAAGGTGTGAAACGACAGAACTCAAAGCACAAGTTGTAGTGCCTGTCTGCTTACCACAGCTAATTACTTTGCATAGTTCAAACTTTGTGAATCTTTCCCCAAGGAGATTGTGTTTTGCAGTCAAGGTAAAGCGAAAATGTGTTCGAAAATAACAGACCTAAAAATAATTAGAGCAGCACATTTTATTAGGATAATAAAATGTGAGTCACCTGCATCAAATCATGCATTCCAATAATCCTGGGTTAAGCTGAAATGTGATTTTTATTCCGCTTCCTATCTGAATGAATGAAGTGAAGGCACAGAAAGTTAATTACTGTTAATGGGGGCATATGGAAAATATTAAGGCATAGAGCAGCTAGCTGCACCTTTGCGATTCTTTAAATACAATTGATCTCAAGGGAAAATATGCAGTGATCCACTGGGGAAATAGACATGTTTGGAATTGTTTTTTTTAACCATAAGCATTTGCCAATTTTACTGTTATTCTTAAATAGTGAATTTGTTTTAAGTAATTTCTTTGTTCATGATAAGTGATGCATGAATACTCTCAGTGAATGAAAAAGATTTAAACTTA
Source organism: Polyodon spathula (assembly GCF_017654505.1). NCBI lineage: Eukaryota > Metazoa > Chordata > Actinopteri > Acipenseriformes > Polyodontidae > Polyodon > Polyodon spathula. The sequence continues at coordinate 75,181,173 of NC_054536.1, forward strand.
ATTTGACCCATAGTATAATCCTTATCTGGCTAACTGCAGAAATGGTGACCATAGTAGTTCTGTAGGGACTGTAATCCTTTATCCATTTAGAAATTTGTAAGAACTGCTAAAAACACAATCTGAATAAATTCACATTATCATGCTCTTGTCTTGATGTAGTGCTAATTTACAGAATAGACATGGTAATGCATACACTAAAGGAATATCCAGTGTGGTTATTGCAGGGAGAGTTGGCATATTGTGTCATGTATAAACAATTGAGAACCATGTCTGTGAATTTAGCCTCACTATCATAATAAAAGGCAGCATTGTTTAAGCACTCCAAGGTCATAATCCTAATGTATTTGCCAATAACAATATCAATGTGTAAACTGAACTCAAAATGGTCCACAGTCACTGAAACAGTATTTTAACAATAATCTAATAACTTTTTGGTAAACTAATTGTACACGTAATATTTTCAATAATGGTAGAAAACTGACCTCCATTGACCAAACTGGGCACTTTTTATCATAGACAGTAGCCTTACTCTATTTATTTCTTATTTTACTGTTGTTGTATTGTCAATAACCAATAGTTAATCAGGTGAGGCTATTTGCTAGGCTGTCTGATTAAATAAAAAACATTGTTTATGTTGTAGGTATGGGATACAGAACTTGAAAGATCTGCAGAAGCCTGGGCTGAAACCTGTTTGTGGGAGCACGGACCGGCTAGCCTTCTCCCTTCAATAGGTCAAAACCTAGGAGCTCATTGGGGAAGGTCTGTATTAATAACTGGTTGTTAATTTATTATAATAATGGGGATCTATACAAATCTGTCTTTTCATGATACATTTAATGGCTCAAGCTTTAGACATAAAAATAATACTTAGTTTCTTAGATTTAGTAGAAGTATTTAATTATTTCCAGAACTATGACACAGTAGTTTAGACTTAGGATAATTGTAGCCTGCGTTTTCTTGGTTTGTCTGCTGTTTCTTAGTTTGTCTGTCATTTGTCATAGCAGTAACTTGCTTCACAGGGACTATTTCAAACAACCACAGCCACAGTGAATCCAGGCTTCCAGAAAATTATATTTGCTTTATAGTATTGTGCTTTTTCATAATATAGTATAGGGATTTTTTAATATTATGTTTATTGTTGTTTAAATCTATGTATTACATATAAATAGGGCTTCTGATTTTTGGTTTTAACCAATAAAAACTGATAAAACATACTGGAATCAAGAAAAATGAAACCAGTGTATAGCCAATAAACACCAGACAAACACTGGAAATGATTACTCAGTTCATGTTGACTTGACCCCTTTCCCATTAAAAAAAAAAAAAAAAAACTACCCAGTGCATTTGGGCAATGTTCCTCCTTCCTGACTTGTATCTATCAATCAGTGCGTTTACATGAGCATAAGAACTCCTATATTTTTCGGAAAACTAAGTTTTCAGAAAACGAATTCCGATATCAAAAGTCATGTAAACACAGTTTTCGGAAAATGTATCGGAATATTCCGAAAGTCAGTTTTCGGAAAACAGCACCTAGAAATCTGAAAACTAACAAAATGTATATCATGTAAACACATTTTTTGGAAGACTTATTCCGATAGCGTACTGCACATGTGCAAACTTTGACTTTCATTCCTGCACGTGGTTTCACAAAACAGAGAAAATAATAATAATAATCTGTAGTCGGTCTGCATGCATACATTTGTCTAGTTAGGGATAGAGTAACACATTTGTTAAAGTCTGTATGTATTTGTTAATAGCCCATAGTGAAGCAGCAAATGTTTTCCAGCTTTAAAATGACGTGAGAAATTAAAATAATTTTTTCTAGTAGAAAAGAAACTGGTAATATAGAACAGGATGAGCTGTTGGAAAGGCTGATTGCACATTGTGGGGAATCTGAATAGAGGTATAGGATAGTAATCTTTGAATTTAAGACCTGATGCTTCGATAAAGCACTATATTGGATTCGTCTCCGGTCTATCGCAGAAATGTCCAGTGTAAATCGTACAGGCTACTACAGTACATTGCATGCAAAAATGTCCTGTGTTTTCCGAAAACTTCATTCCATGTATACAGTTGAATTCTAATTTGATTTTCTATCGTTAATCATGTAAACACAGAAGAGTGGCGTTTTAAGAAAATCAGTTTTCTGATTCAGTTTTCCAAAAACATTAGTTTGGGAAAAAAACGTTGTCATGTAAACATACTGATTGATTCATTCTGAATAGTTTAAACCCACCCTAACTACACCCTGAACCATAAAACTAAAACATAGCTAAAAATAAGCATCGACAAGTGAAATTAATAAAAAACAAAAAACAGAAGCCCTGCGTATAATACATATTAAAGAGTCAGTGTATGTTTCTTTTAGACATTCTATCAACAAAATAACATACGTTTGTGAGGTCATCCTCATTGCAGACAAGGTCTGTCCTGCTCCCAGCCAAGATGGTATATTACAGTATTAGTGCATGGAGGAGCATGGAGGGACAGACTTCTATTTAGTTTCTATTTCCAGCTGTGCACATTTAGTACCAGATATGCATGCATGCTGGTTCATACTTGAGTCTTGAAACCTCAGGAGGCGGTCGTACGATGCAACCAGCTAGAGTCGAAATACATTCAGCTCTGATGACCAGTATGTCTTGGCTCGCCAGACAGTTGCGGTTCTGGTTTATACTTAATCTCATGTCCATCCTCTCATTACTGTGGGAGATGGGAATCAATTTATAAAATGCAGAGACTAAATATGCAAAACATTTTGCCATGATATATGCCTGTGTTCACTGCTGTTTAAACTCTTTTTTCGTTTTCTCTATTTGAGGTACCGACCTCCAACCTTTCACATTCAAGCCTGGTATGATGAAGTGAGAGATTACACATACCCGTACTCTCAAGAATGCGACCCATATTGCCCCTTCAGATGCTCTGGGCCAGTCTGTACTCATTATACACAGGTATTGTCATGAATTCATGTACTTGACAATCAGTTTATGGGAGAGGACTTGTCAGTACATATTATTTAAATGTATCGCACATTGACACACACACACACACACAGACTACTATTACACCCCTCAGACTAACCTGATGGACAGTTGTGTGATTTATCAGTGTTAACTATAATATTTTCTTAAATATTACTTTTATTTTCTGTCAAAGCCTTTTAATAACTTGCACTGTTGTTTTTCCTGTAGGTAGTATGGGCAACAAGTAGCCGCATAGGCTGTGCTATCAACCTGTGTCACAATATGAATGTCTGGGGACAGATATGGCCAAAAGCTATTTACCTTGTTTGCAATTATTCTCCCAAGTAAGTAAAATTTATGCCTCAAATTCTAACATTACACAAATGTGTGTGTTTTTTTTTTTTTTTTAAATAAACCCTCTAATGTAATTAAGGGCTGCTTTTGATGTTGTCCAGTAGGAGCAACTCATAATGACAACATTGGAAAACCTTCAAAGGAATTTGCAGTCACAGCTCCTAGACTATAAATTTTAAGCCATAAATATATATATTATATAGATATAATATATATAATATATATATATTATATATATATATTATATTTTAAATGTAATTTCTTATTTAGGGGAAACTGGTGGGGCCATGCTCCCTATAAGAATGGACGTCCATGTTCTGCATGCCCACCTAGCTATGGGGGAGGCTGTAGAGAGAATCTCTGCTATAAAGGTGCGTATGCAAATACCATTCAGCATGTTATGAGTAAAATGCATGCCATACTTGATTACATTGCTTCTGCCGAGCATACTGTGTGGATATGGCAGTTTGGCTCTAGAGCTGCAGTGTCGTGTTTAAGGGTAGTCATGAGTCTAACCCCCAATTTTGCTGTCAAATAAAAAATTTCAGAGGATGGTTCAAGCAGCCACTACTCTCCTCAAGAACCTGAAGAAACCAACGAAATCGAAAGACAAAGGATTAAAACAGAAGACTCCAGACCGAGGACTCATTCCCCGACCTCCTCTACAAGAACGGAAGAACTGGATAAGAATGAAGTTATAAATACAGAACAGATGTGTAAGAATACATTCAAGTACATTATATATTGTTTTGAGTAGATACACGACTGACATACTAAGTAGGTGAAAATGATTAGGGTCCTATTTTTTTGCAGCACATATTCTAGTAGCAATTAAGATAATTGTAGAGATGTTTGTGCTTTGTTAATATGGCTTAAAATAAAGCTTTCTTTACTTTGACCATTTTTAAATCCGTTTTACAGCTCAGCAAGTTAGTTGTGAAACAAGACTTCGTGACAAATGTAAAGGAACAACTTGTAACAGGTAGGTCTAGTTATAAGCCCTATTGTATTTAAAATACCATAGATATTGACATGAATTTGTTTGACCTGTTAGGGGAATTCTGGCAAAGCACAGATTGATCGTCTTATCAAATGCTCGATTTATAATTGACTGAAAAATTAAAATAAAAGCAACTAGAATTCAACTAGGCAGCAAACAAGAACAAAACAAGAGAAGTTTAAGCAAGAGTATTAATACTAACTCACAACCATATTTTACTTTTTTTTTTTTTTTTTTTTGTCTAAGATACGAGTGTCCTGCTGGTTGTTTGGACAGTAAAGCTAAAGTAATTGGAAGTGTTTATTTTGAAATGGTAAGTACAAAACAAACCAAATGAAAATGTATCAGTATTAATAGCTTAGTATCCAAGTGTCCACTCACTTTACAATCCACTACATATAAACAAAAACAGGTACAGCGTTGAAGAAGAAACAACAACAACAAAAAAAACGTTGCTGCAATGCTTTGTATGTAAAGTATAGTCTAAGTATTTATTTTTTATTTAAACCTGTTTTATTTAATCTATCTGGGGTCCGGGTGACATAGTCCCCAGTTACCTTATGTCTGCAACACAGAACCACTACACAATTTGGCACAATTAGTCCCAGGTGGGGAGCATTAGCCACTAAATTGCATATCAGGAGGATCCACTCATGGTCCTGGAAAGCTGTTCCACTCTAGGGTTATAATGAACTACTTCAGGGTCTGAATGGAGGTTTAGTTGATTCAATCAAGTTTAGAGCAGGGCTGGAACAATGACCAGGACTGAAAGAGACAGCTTTGGCCACCCCTGACCTATATAATTGTAAAACAAAAATAAAGAAGTGAAATAATAAGCAAATACTCATGCTTCTCATACTTGTTACACAATGTCCTATTGTAAGTGACTCTGCACATAATGCATAGTTCACAGCCTACCTCTGTAAAGTGCTTTGTGATGGTGGTCTACTATGAAAGGCGCTATATAAAAATAAAGATATTATTATTATTATTATTATTATTATTATTATTATTATTATTATTATTATTGGTACAGTACAGCTGCTATTGACAATATATATATATATATATATATTTGTTCCATTAAGCAATCCAGCATTTGTAGATCTGCAATACATTATGGATTGATAGACAATGATGGTGGCTGGTTGGATGTTACAAGACAAGGAAGAAAGGATTACTTTATTAAATCAAACAAACATGGAGTACAGTCTATAGGGTGAGTATAAATGCTGAGACCTTTACAAACCTGACACTCTTCATACAAAAAGTCTACTTTTCCATTCAGTTTTCACTGCTGTAAAGTGTTTATGGTAAATATCTTAGAAGGGATATAGTCTTTATTTTTTATTATTTTGTCCACAGCAAATATCAGTCTGCAAACTCGTTTACAGTGTCGAAAGTACCAGGTTAGTTACTCTTCATTACTTGTAATTAATAGATATCTGTTGGCATGGTGTGTGATATTTACTTATTAATCGCACACTTTTGTCCTCTTGCAGTAAAAGCAGTTACCTGTCAGACAACAGTGGCCCAAATGTGCCCATTCCAAAAGCCAGTTACACATTGTCCAAGGTAAACTATATACTTTGTGTATTTAAAACTTACAGGAGCAACAAATATCCAGTGCACCATACATTCCAAACATTCGAACACAAAGCAATTCCTCTCCCTTATGAGCCCTCATCTACACAGATATTGAGTACCAATCAATGACAATCAGGCAACGACTTTTATGACAGTGTGATTCAGTATGAAACCTGTTAATATTTTTTAAATCACTGGTGTTTTATCTATGACTATGGCTTATTTCTCATGCATTTATTGGCTGTATTGGACACAACTGTTGAATGCAAGTCCCTGAAAGGTCACGGTTATATCTGAAATCAAACTGTCTGAAAAGACGTTGTTTGATTGTCATTATTGGAACTCCATATTTTGCTAGAAGAGAGCAAATGAGGAAAAGGCATCATTTTTGGTTGTATAATTAACATGTTTTTAACAGGTGTTTACTGTCTTTCTGGGTGGCTGTTCAGTTCTAGGTGCCTGTCACAGACATACGCATGTAATATAGGCTAGATCTCTTTATGTTAAAGAGTACCAGCAAAGTCTAATGTATTGCCAACAAATGAAGAAACTTTGTGGATAGTGGCAGATCGCTAGATTATTCCGGCTTACGTAAAAAATAATAAATAAATAAATAAATAAATAAATAAATAAAACGCAGTTATTGCAATAAGAGCAACAGTAACATGATTACAAATGAGGCAAGGAGACAGTAAAGATGCATAAAAGGAAAGATACAGTACTTGCTGTTTAAATAGGTAAAAGGAAAAAGACACTGAATACCTGCAGACCCCTACAACAGTATACAAGAGAATACTATAACTCTGCACCCCATATACATGTACCATGTAACGCTCAACCTGCATATAATATGCATAATTAGGGTGTGTTAGATCATGAGAATTTTAGTACAGCTTGGAACATGAAACTTTGTCATTTACACAATTCAACTTTAATATATGGTACCATACTAGCTACAACTATGGATAATACAACTTCTGTATCTGTGTAGTAGTGGTGCAACTCTAAATTGGAGGGGTACATGAATGTTTTGTCAACATCACCCTGGATGTGTTATTAATTTTCTTAATATCAAACTAGACAAAGAGGGCCTTATTTTCAAAGTGCTTCCAATTAACAAAACATCATGTTAAGGTTACAAAATGAGAAACAAAACACATTGAGAGTTGGAGAGTGCTTAAAATATACAATTTCCTTGTTAATTTTACAAAACTAAAACCAAACAGGTGGTTTACCTCAATCAAAAAGCATTAAAGGCTGTAGTAAAGACTGAAAATATGGCCCAGAATGTTCATGAATCATGAAGAAACTCAAAAAATCACATTTTTTTCTTTTTCTTTTTTTCTTTAAGATTATACTGTCCACGTAACTGCATGCAGGAGAACCCACTTTTGGCACGTGTAATTGGATCACGGATTTATTCTGATGTAAGTCATTTTTAAGAAAAAAACAAACAAAAACCTCAAGGTTAGCAGTTACTTTAGAGGTATGAACAGAAATATTGTGTTCTGTTGTTTAAGGACAAGGTATTGGGAGTCACACCCTACATAACTTATTGTAGTGCATGTGTGTTATAAAATGCTAATATAATCAGGTAATATGTATTTGCCTTGCAGAAAGAAGTTATATTTCTACTTTATGTAGACAGGTTGCTTTTGTTCTGTATTTTCATAGACTTATTACAAGTGAAACCCATTTTATAAATAATAAATATGCATTATTAATGCTGTGACTGCTTATACACTTACATACTTTGTAGAAGATAGCAGCAGTCTGTGTACAGCTATGGCCAAAAGATTTGCATCTAGAATCTTAGGATTGAGACATAATTAAAAAAACAACAACAACAAAAAAAAAATTTAACATCATGTAATAAAAGAAACTACAAAATGATTTAGCAAAAGTTTCCCAGAAGCCATAATAGTAGCAGAGTATTTCATGTTAGATTGTGAGATGTCACATTTTTCAATGTTTGTCAGTTTTTTTTTAAGTATATGGAAAATTACAAAGCGGTATGTAATTCTACATGTTAACGTAACATTATTCAGCAGGTTTAATTTGACTTTATGAAGCAAAATTTGGCCATAGCTGTAGAATTGTATATTACTGTCAATAAGCCTTGGTGCTACAGAATAAATGAAAAAGTTTGCACTGTGTAATGTTTCGGTGCCCTTAGTATTTGGTATTTCTATTGAGTGGCAGCAAGAGACTGTAAAAGAAAATGAACTTTGCTTATAAGATACAGAAGACTTGTAGGAAATAAAATAAATACTATACCTGTCTGAATTTGGTTTCAAAGCTTTAAAAAATGCTTCTGGCTCCAAACTTTTACAAATGGAAAGATTTATGGGGTTCAGGTTTGAGCAGAGATGCTAACTATAATCTTTGTAAGTGCATCAGTGTATAATACCAGTTTTAAATGAATCTCTAGCAAGCTTGTACCAGGTTTTTTAACCCTACTGTATTTTTCCTCCTACCCATTTCCTTCTTATACAGCACAATAATACACACTTATAAATGTACCTTGGCCTACCACTTTGACTAAATGTAGTCTGCTGTACTTTCAGTTTCCTTTTTTATTTTTACCTTTTTCCTCTCAGAAATCCAGTGTATGCAGAACTGCTGTACACGCTGGTGTCATTCGGAACAATGTAGGAGGCTACATTGACGTGATGCCTGTGGACAAAAGGAAACAATATGTTGCTTCATATCGGAATGGCATATTCTCAGAAAGGTACCGCCATAAACTAATTCAGACAAAGCTTATTCACAAGTGCTATTCTCATGCCTTAATGTTACCCCACCACAGCTGTTTTGTTATCTAAAGGTTTAATTTGGCGTTTAGTATAGTGCTTTTGTGCTGCGTTTACACTGCCACCTCGGACCTAAGCCAACCCAGGTCCAACTGATTGCGGAGATTCTTATCATTTTTCACGTAGTGTTTACACTGCTGTTGTGTGCATAGCATCTATATTACAATACATGCTCGATGACGTCATAACAACCACTGAAGGGACGACGAGTTTTCCCCTCCCAAAACCACGCAGGCGGAAGAGGCAGAGTGGTATTACAAACAAACAATACAGTGTCGTGTTTATATTGCGGGACTCATCTTAAAAAATAAATACTTATCTTGCAGTCTACGAGAAAAATGGTTATTCGTTTAGACAGTGTTTGACACAACTTAGCAGCTCCTGACCCATTTGTTATGTGAAGGATTTCACCTTGAGTAAGATAAGTACATGTGCTGTTTATTACTGTAATAATAAAGACCCGTTTGTTTTCAAAATAACTATATTCTGTTTCTTCACCAATATTATCTCACCTTGTATATACACATAATTGTATGATGCAAAAGTTCTTTATTTTTAGTTAAAATAGGCTAAGCAGCCGCAGGAATACAGGAGAAAAAACATTCACTGTATAAAATTGCAGTTAACAAATATTATTTTTTTAGCCTTGTTACAAATACGACTACTGCAAATAATAATAATAATAATAATAATAATAATAATAATAATAATAATAATAATAATAATAATAATTTGTTATACAAGTACATTATCTAAATTGTTTGTGATTATTCAAAAAATGTGTTCCTTTAAAAAAAAACAAAATGACAGGGACAGCAAATTATTAAAACAATCTTTATTTTAAACTTAGAACATAACATGTAAAACGCAATTGTGTAACAGACCAACTATAATCACAAAGTGCAGAGAGGGGGTTGCACAGATCTTTTGCCAGACCTGCCTGTCAGTATGTGTGTTTATTTTGTGTTTCCGCTCAGAATGCATTCCCAGTTCACACCACAGTTGTCAACAAACAAACAAACAAACAAACCAAAAAAAATATTCAGTGTTTTTTGCTAATCATTGGTACGATCAAAATATTTATTGAAATAACAATAAAAAAAAAAAAAAAAACGATAACTAAGTGGTTTACAATTAAATAACTGGGAAAAACACAATCCAGGATAGTTTTTGTATAAAATTATTTTTATATCAAATAATTCTCGCCGATATACTCAAATATTACGCTTTAGTTTCTTTGATGTCCACCAGCACCTGTTTAACAAAGCAAAAAAGTTACCACCAAAAGTTTATGTAACCCAGTGTATGGATATTTGGGGTATGTGCACTTTTGTCGACAACTTAATAAAAAAAACGTAGATATTTACAAATACTCCCCAGTACAAACAGTTAATAAATTCAAATCTTCAGGACGCTTGTGTATCAAGTCATTCTTCTCTTTTTGCCATGCTGCAACGGCATTGCAGCTTCTTCCTGGTCACATTCCGGGGGGGGTGAGCCGAGCAGCACTCACGTTGTGTGTGTCGTCCTGAAGTCCAGTGAGTTTACCCTGCCTTTGGGACGGAGCTAAGCTGGCACTGAGCCACGTCTTTAGTTGGCTGCTTTCAAGACAGCTGAGAGTCGACCGTGTGCATTTACACTGCAGAAAAAAGACCTGAGACGGCCTAAAGCCATCCTAAAAACGGGCAGTGTAAACGCACTAATGGAGAAGCTGTGGTGACAGAACTGCCTGCCTCCTGTAAGCTTATAAAACCATAACCGAAAAAAAGCTGATTAGAAATACAGTACTGCATCACATAACAAGAGATGTGTAATAGTTATTTCTAGAGAGAAAGCAAAGCATTACTAGAAAAAACTGGAATAAATGCAACAAATTCCACACAAGCATTGTTCAAACCTGATTTATTTATTTTTATCTGAATTTTGTTTGTGTGAATGTAATTGAAATAGGTTGTATTTAATGTTTACAGCATTAATTAGGTAGGTGGTATTTGCCACTTCCTAAAAGTGGGGATAAATAAGATATTTCATTCAAACAAAGAATGGATGAAGATAATGATGATAAGAGTGATGAGCGATTCCAAAAGAAACATGACATGTAATACAGTGTATGATAGATATTAAATTGATATCATAGTGGGTTGTTATTTTAAATAATCACAGATGGCAGACACATGGATGTAGCTGCAAATGAAGCAGCCGGGGGGAGGAAAGATAAGCCCTATATTTAGGCATAAGGGTTAAATCAATTGAAAAGTGTGAAATGGGGCTGAAGAAATGCAAGTCCCCGGTTGTTTATTATTGTCCAATTTTTGGTTGTTGCCTTGTGGTATATTTTGTCTGAAGTTGGTGGTGAGAATTCTGTGAATATTGATTACTCTGTAATGTGTATGCCTTTTTTTTTTCCCTCTCTCGACATGCAGTTTACAAAACCCAACTGGAGGCAAAGCATTCAGGGTATTTGCAGTGATTTGAAGACCATTCAACAAAATGGAGCACTTGGAACGAAACAGTTGATAATTCCAATGCATCCTGTCATTTATGACAGTGGTTCACTGAAATCAGGAACTGTTTTAAGTATTGTATGATGAATAGCTTACTTCATAAACAGAATAGGGAAGATGACACTGTTCACGTAGTAGTTATTACCACAAAATAATCATTCGGTGCGATCTTGTACATTTGATGAATTTACTATTCCATGTTGAAAAAAAGAATGTTGGCAATATTGAGGCAGTATTTTGTTTATATATATATATATATATATATATATATATACACACACACACACACACATACACACACACACACACACATATATATATATATATATATATATATATATATATATATATATATATATATATATATATATATATATATATATATGCTATATATACGACGACACGTGATACTCTTATAAATTTAATTACAAAGACACCCAGTATTTGGACGCTCTTGTCTTGTTTCGAGCTCACGCAATTACTTTACCCGTGTCTTGGGAAGATGAAATATTTTCTCCTAATGCAGTGCAGACCATGTGTTTTTTTATATTACATGGATTTAAAAAATATAATAAAATATGCTGTTTAAGATGTCTATCAATACTACTCTGAATATAACATACCCTTTTGGGTTCATAGGCTACTCTTTTCACTATGCATAAAGACAGTAACAAATGTTAAATAGTATTGTAATCTTTAAAAAGACAGCATCTACAAGGTCTATAAAGATAAGCCAAGGCATGTTGCTCAAAGAAATGTAGCTCTTTATTAGGTAGCAATCCTGATCCCCAGAGCCTCTATATAAATTCCCTGCCCCGTTTATAAAAGTATATTAACAAACATTATGTCAAAACAACAAAACAACTAGCGCTGTTGGTGTGTCTGCATGAGATAAAATGAGTTCAAATTTATTCAAATGAGGTTCAGGTTTTTCAATGTAATATTACAAATAACTGTTATGCATAAATCTGCAAACATATGCACACGCATATCTATAGTTTAATTATATAATATATATATATATATATATATATATAGATAATATATATATCTATTATATATATATATATATATCTATATATGTTGGTGTGTGTGGTTGTGTACCAAAATCCCGGGTTTTAGCATGATATCTACCTGTCTGGTATCAAAAAACAGTGCCACAAAAAAGCAAATCTTGAATAATGGCGGAGGGTACATTCTGCAAGGTACACCCAATCTTTTAGAATATATCAGAATGAACAAAACATAGATGCAGCATTGCAAATTGCAACATTTGCTGATTGGTGCTTTCACTACACGGCAGTACTACTGTTTATCGTTTTAAGTTTATCGTATCATCTTAGTCGCAAGTTAGTACGTTCTTTTCATTCAACATATTTCTTTCAAACAGTTTTATAAAATGTAAATTGAGAAAGTGGCTGGCTTAGTGATTTAACTACAGTGTATATACTTAGTGTTTGCTGTTAGGAGCATTAAAATATAAGCTGAAGAAAGCTAAAGAAATGTCGATTGTTGGCCACGTTTTGTTTATTTTACTTTTAAATGTAACTTTATTATACTCAGTCTGAAACCCCAATTAATCTATTGTTAAAAACACATACACAAGAGTGAATCAAATAAACAAACACATCTTGACATTCCAAACAGTCAGGCACACACCTTCCCCCTTTTCTGGCTTTTAAAAACATGGTGCACTTTTAAACCGAACCTCACCACAGGGCTGTCATCTTTCTCTGTTTTCCCTAGATTGTCCTGGTTTTGAAGAAGGTGTCCCAACATTCCAATATGCCTTCCTTGGACGCCTACATTTTAAAATTCTCCAGTTTTTAATCAAACGATTCCACATTCATGTAGATTACTTCAGCAACACTGCGATGCTAGTACTGTAAGGTGAGCACAGGCTAAATAAATCAAGATTTACTGCAATCGATACACAAATTAATTGTTTTTCAATACTGTAATAGTAATATTATCAATGTATTACCTATAAATAGGATTTCTAGAGAGTTTAAAATTTTAGCAACTGCCGTTCCGTTCAGATGTCCTGTTGTTTTTGTACATTAGAGGTGGCAACTCTACCTCTGCGCCATTAATTAAAAAATAAAAAAGTAAACCCTCAATTTTTAGTTATCCCTCCCTCCCCGTCCAATGAAACATTCAAATAGAAATGCCAGATGAGCCCTCCCAAAACATAAAACACCACAAACAGCAATTAAAAATGAAGTTAACATTTTAAATGATTCACTTTGGCTAACTTCCAGTTACATGTAAACACATAAAGTATATTAAACATTATAAAATGGGTCTTTTAAATACTATGTCCTGATTGGTCAAAACCGGTCACATGGGGCTAGCACTCACTTGTAGATACCCATACACAGCTAGAATTTTGAAGAAAAGAAAAAGCAGTAACCATATTTAAATTTATATTAATAAACATGGCTAACCACATTTAATATAGAAATTTTAACAAATTAATAAAAAAAAAAAAACGGTAGCTATATTCAAATTCAAAATAAAGATGACTGATGAGATTTATGTCAATTTTGGTCTTTTGGGAAATCAAACTAGATGAGATTTTGGATGAGTGAATCGGACACCAACACTAATTCAAGTGGTAAAAAAAAGAAGTAGTACTAGGCATCTTGAACTTACTGAAGCGCAGCTTCTGGACATAGAAAAGGAATAAAAAATATACAAAAGACCACCGCCTGGGCATCGGGTGTCCTATTTGACTGGCTAAAACAAAAATCATTAAATATTGATTTGAAAGTAATTCCTCTGCCTGATCTAAATAATTTGGTACAGGATCACAAAGGGCGATTTAAAAAAAAAATAAATAAAAACCTCCCCAGCACTGTCAGCTGACACTGCCTTGTGAGAAAGGTTTGATTTGATGTGCAACTAAATATGGCCAGACGTGGCAAAGAATGTCTGCATGATTAAAAAGCAGACTTGTTTGTGCTTTGCCATGGTGAAAATAGCCAGGAATATTTCACTTTAAAATTGAATGAACAAACCAAGAATCATAATGAATTATAATTATAATTAATCAAATAAAGAAAAACTCCGAGGTTTAATTTACTCCATCTCTGGAGTTTGAAAAAATACATTAGTAAAATCTCTGAAGCCGGTGCCCCTAGTTTTTATTTACATCCTAGACGTCCTTAGTGAAGCAGGGCTTGAAACACGGAAAATAATGTCTGCCACTGTCACAGGTGTGAGGGAAGCATTCAAATTACTGGGCATCATCTTCAAGTGATAGCAAACAGTGGAGCCACAGTCTGTCCTTCACTTTCTCAGACAACGACAAGAATAGCAATGATCAAACAGAATGAAAACCTAAATAAAGGGCCTGTGAATCTTCAAAGCTGCAATTTCAATGACAGTGTTCAATTTAACATCTATAAATAGTGCTTCTGTTTTTAATCAGTTCAATGTTTATTAAAAATAAATAAATAAATAAATAAATAAATAATAATAATAATAATAATAATAATAATAATAATAATAATAATAATAATAATTTAATTAATGTTTTTTTTAAGTTTTAAGGGACTATTTTTTTAGGTCAGCGGCGGAAGGATATTTAATAAAAAAAAAATTGTTAACTAAAACATGTTTTATAGTTGTTGTTTTTTTTTAGTTAGTTGACCCATTTTATAAGTGCTGTACACCCAATAGGGTGTGTGATTTAGACTTATATCCACATGGCCCTGGCGGTTAAAACCACTCGGCTTCGGCTTGTGACGCAGCGCATGTGGATATTAGAGAATATCCCACCTCCTGTTGTGCCTTATTGCTTACTTGATGGCATTTTGAAATATTTGCAGTAAATAGTGTAAGTTATATATAATACGTAAGGTCAATTAAAAATGTAATCATTAAAATACAGTTTGTGTTATAGTTGTATTACTTATTTATAATTGAGCTGCTGCAGCTTTAATAGAGTGATGTTATGTACCAAAGTGCTTGCAGAGACAGTGGAGTTACGAGGAACGTTGTAGTCAGTGTGTTACTTTGGCAGCTTCAAACTTGCAAGAATATCAGTTCATATTCCTGTTTCTGGAATCGGAAAAGGCATAATCAAGTTTCTTTATATCCGGGAGGCACAAGAAGAAACGTTACCTGGGTTAGTTTCACAAACATCTGCATTATGTTAATACTTTGTATTACTTGGAATTGTCTTTCATCTCACTAGCAAATAGGTGTGACTAATAGATCAAATGATTAATTGATCAGTAGAAATTATCAAGATTAAAACCCCTTTTACTGTGTGTGTGTGTGTGTGTATATATATATATCTATATATATCTATATATATATATATCTATATCTATATCTATATATATATATATATATATATATATATATATATATATATATATATATATATATATATAGCAGTAAAACAGGTCTTAATTTTGACGACTATGTATTTTAACAAGCACGTCAAGCATCACCAGTATAGAAAAGTTACATTTTGCTAATATAGGTATCCTAAAATATAAAGAAATGAATAGCACTTACGGTTTCCACCAGAACCAAGTGATTTTCTTTGAATATCTTAAACCTAATGTTCAGGAGCAGGTGCTTTCTATTTACAGAAATCATGATTAAAATGAAGGATGTAAATTTGTTTCTGGTTGTTCTAGATTTAAAAAAGGACATGTTGTACTTTGTAAAAAAATCAGGATGCTGCTAACCCTTGATATACATCATAACACAGATTTCACTGAAACTAGAATTGGACGTTGTGAACCCCTGGTAGATACTCCTGCAGGCCAGGATATATAGTGGTATAAATACAATTTAACAAAATGATGTTGCGCTTATAGAGTAATTGTTTTTACCACAACAGAGAAATCAGCTCTGTATGGTGACCAGAATATTCAATTTATTTTACTATACTATGGTATATAACAAATATATTTGTTTCTATGAAAATAAATACATTATTGTGCTTGGTAAAATGTTTGTATTTATATTGCAGTCTTCTGCTGCTGTTTAAGGTGCTGCTTCTCTAAGACCTTATACACTTGTATACTCTGTGCCTATTTTATGCCTTTATGTTAGCAATATGTACTACCTCATATGGTTAGAAAAGCTTTGTGCAGATTGTTATGTTATTTTCAATAAAAGTATACTTTTTTGTTTTCATTTTCATTCTCTGGCTACATTTAAATTGTGTCTTTTATTGTTTGGCATTATCTTTACCTAACTTAAAGCAACCAATTTCTTAAACTTAAAAAAATACATTATTATAGTTATGACATTTTGGGGAAGGAGGATGGATTCACTGTTTAGAGAGACATAATTGTTTTTGTAATTGGGATGAGACTTGGACATACTTCTACTGCTATTGAAAGTATCAGCGTCTGGCATATATGAAGGCCAGTCTTACTGGCTTTCAAAATTGCATTTCATTATAGTTCAAAGTGATCTACTTTTTAATAGCTCACATTTGAATTTGCAGCTGTGATACTTGTTTATTAGCTAAAACCCTTTAAACATTTTGACTACTGCTTTATTCTGCACACCACATTTTTGTTCTTTTACCAGTCATGGTTCAATACACAGAGTTTCAGCAGAGACCCCTTGTTGTAAATGAAATTCTCCAAAGGAATCGGGTGTCGCAGTGTCTACCAGAAGCAAGACATTTAATGTATCCATGACAAGGCCCATTCCTGGATTCTGGGATGTTGAGATTGGAGATCCTCAGACACCTCAGCCAAGGTAAACAGCCAAGTTAATGGAGTGTTACAAGGAAACACCTGATGGAGAGGGGCTACATATCAGGGCTGTAAGGATAGGCGCAGTGCAAATAATTATGCCTGCAAAATTCCAATTGCCTGGTGGCCAGCTTAAGAGCAATGCAAATTATTCAACACACAAATAATGAACCGCAATCATGATAATAAGGGTCGCAATAGCAGCCTCGCCTACGGCCTAGAGGTGAGGTGAGTTAGGAGTACAGAGAGCAGTAGGTGATGTATGAAATTTTATAGGTACATAAATGATGGCACCCACACTCTGGCAGCGAAACTCTTCAGGATGCCAAAAGTTCTCTTGATGACACGGTGCGTAGCTACTTGGGCATGGTTGTAGCAAACTTGAGCTTTGGTTTCTGCATTGCTCAATACTGTCATCGCCCAGGGTCACAGGCCATAGCCACTAATTGTAACATAGAAAACTATGTCATGTTATGTTATAATTAGGAACAATGAGAAAATTACATTTTTGGGGAGTCCAGCAGCCCAAGTGAGGAGGATAACCAGCGCCTCAAGCAAGGCTACAATTATTTTTTTTTAGCAGCCTGGAGGGGGAGAGTGATTACTTATGAAATTAAAAAAGAGTAATGTATAAGGCTTTGGCTGACTTGCCTGGCACTTGCGGCATCTGCAACATTTACCACTAGGGCTTCAAGTTCAGCATCTGCTTCCCTAAACCCTGTAATCTTTCCACTGTAAGTTCAACATCCATTACGGAGAGTTACGTTATGTAAAACCCAACACGCCAGGATGATATTGCTAACCTTCTGAGCAGTGTATTGTAGTGTTTCCCCAGAGACATCCAAACATCAGAATCACATTTTGAGGGTTCCGAATGTTCGCTCAATTACAGAATGAACACATTTAAAGGTACGGTTATACCTCTGTTCGACAGGGATCGTGGGGTTGAACAGCGGTGTCAGTAGCCACAATTAGCAAGGATAAACGAGTCATAAGCAGAGCCAGGATAGTTTGAATACACATTTGTGATGTGGTTGTTGGCATCACACACTACTTAATTGCACATTGACAGAATAGGTCCCCTTACGATTTATGTAGAGGTGAGCGTAGCTGCACATATGTGCAATCGATGGTTCCCTGGAGACCAGGATGCCCATACCTCCCAAGCTGCAGCTTGTGAGAGATAGGGAAATGGATGAATTCTCCTGTCCGCTTTACTAGAGCTGAAATTACATCTCGCACTGCACATGATACAGCTCATGCGTGCAGTATAACCCACAGTGGAATGAGCCAGTGGCATAAAATGCTAGTGGGTTACCAGCGAGTGCTACAGGCAAACAGTGTGCTTTCAGCGTGTCTCCTTCCAGGTCAGCCTGAAGCAGCTGGCAGATGTTAGTGGTTGTCTGTTGAGGCAAAATTGCTGTATACATTGTTTGTCAGACAGGCTTAGAAAAGACAAATGACTTCTTAATATTTTGGGACATCTCCTCCTCCTCCTCTCTCTTTTTCTGGCCACGTAGAAATCCAGTGTGAACTCCATATTTCTTTTCTTTCTCTTTTTTCTCTTTTCTTTATCTGCTTCCCTGCTAGTTTCAGCAGTAGTTATAGTTTAGACCTGATTTTCACATGTCAATTGAAACGCAAACGTTAACACTGTTTTGTTTTGTTAAATCGTTACATTTATATGTAAATGAGGACTCCCCCCTAAAGTTCAGCCCATGTCCAGCGGTACCGCTGACTTGACGGGTGTGCACTAAAACACGGTTGCTAAATCATATAGGTGGGTAAAGCCTATTTGCCTACACGTGCAACTGATTGTGGTGCGTTATCTGCAAAAGTGTTTTGCAATTGTCTTAGGGGTTTGCGAACATTGCTAAATAGGGCAAAATGCATACTACTGTTTTTATTACTTTTATTTTAATGCTGTGCATTTTGATATGGATTTTTAATTCCATGTGCAGTTCCACGTTGTGTTCATGAAGAACACTGTGGTGCGAAACACTGAAAATTTTCCGTCCCACCTAAATTAATTAATATTGTACCGGTGGATGCAGGCGGACCGGCTTTGTCTGAGTATGTATTGCATTCCAGAACTGCTAACTTGCAGGACTTCATTGCTTGCACCATGTGGCAGGGTGCTGGGACTCTACACGGGGATCACCGGATGCTGTTTACGTGAACCTCATGTGGCTGTACAGGACTCTGATTGGATGAGGAATGTTATAATCCGTTACATTGTTGTTAGTTAAAGGTCAGTGGATGGTGATTGGTCAAGCCTCACATAATTGTAACTTTGTTTTTTATTTGTCTGGCTCTGAGAAGAGATAAAAGAGGGTGCATCAAGTATGTAAGTGTGTGTGGATTCAGAGAGTGGAAAATTGTGTGCAGTGAGCTGTGTTACTTGCTGTGAACCTGCTGCTGCAAATAAAGAGCCTGCCGGTTATTGAACTGTGCTCTGTTGTCAATACTGCCTTCTTTTTCTATTTTTCATCCAGTGCTACAATATGTTCTTTACAGTGAATTATCTGCATTTATTTTACAGGTGCTTTGACCATACAGAATGGGTAAGCTGTTAATAACACGCTTTTAGAATGCTTTGCACCTTGTAAAGGAGGCCCAAAGTTTTTGGAGTGTCAACGTTTGCCCTTACATCTCATCATATTGTTTGCACCCACTTAGTATTGCAGATCCCCACCAAATTCCATGCTCTTTTCTTCATTTTAATACATTTCAATACCATTTAAATGGATTATTGAAGGCAAAGTGCTAATTTGATAGTGGGTGCAGAATGCCAGGTGAAAAACATTCTTTACATATTTTGAATGACCGCTAAAGACCCACTTTGCACAGGCTAAACATGTCTCCTTACATCGGCCCCATCATCTTTTACATCTTTGATAACAATATTTGCACTGCAGCAATGACTGTTAGCACTCAAACAGTATGAACCAACTATCTGGCGGAACAAAACTGTGCCGCACAGTTACACTATCTGGTTTGTGCAGATTACTTTCTGAACAAACAGCCATGATACAAATTTGATGATATTGCCAGAAGCAAAAAATAATCAATTTTCAACAGACAAAACACATCAAATAGCAGACACTTTAAAATACAGCAGACGGAAAAGTAATAGAGGAATTTCGCCAAAGGAAAATTCCACATACAAAAAGTACAGAAATGGAACAGAGACCAAAAGTCAGATGCTATTTTAACAACAAAGAAATACACTAACTGTAGAAAACAACTTGCACAAGTCATATATTTGTTATAAGAAATTTGTTATGAATACCTGTGGTAGATTTAACCACAAGGGAGCTTGCTTGGGTCTGCTTATGTTTTAGGCAACCATTTTAATTGAAAACATCTGATTTTTGAGATTTAAAAGAATGTGCCTCGTTTGCATAATTGTAATTCGAAACAATTTCTTTCCTTGTGAATTTGTATATGGGACAAAAACGCTGCACTCTCAAAACATCCATAGGTATCACTAACACAGACTAACACGTCTTTGTGTGAAACAATGCACTTACAAAAAATTGTTGATGCCACCTTCTGCTTTCACTGCTGAGGAGATCTTATTAAGTCTCAAATAATCATCTACTCAGCCTCAGCCAGACTTTCACAAAACTAGTGAGAAAACTTAAAATCTGACAGATTCAAAAACATAATTTTGACTAGACGTATAAGTAAAGTTTATAGTTTTATACTAGCAACACAAATAATAATAATAATAATAATAATAATAATAATAATAATAATAATAATAATAATAATAATAATCATCATCTTTATTTTTATATAGCGCCTTTCATAGTGGACCACCATCACAAAGTGCTTTACAGAGGTAGGCTGTGAACTTTGCATTATATGCAGAGTTACTTACAACAGGACACTGATTTAACATCTGAAAATACAGTTTACTTAGCTTAATTCTTGCCTTAAACTATTCTTCAGATATTTATCTGTTTTGTTAAAAATGTGGAGATTTAAGAACTAGCCTTTAAGCCTGCCAGCTAAGAGAAGGTTTTGTATGATATCAGTGAACAAATATGTGTATTTCCTCTGAATCATATTTGATGTTGGCATATATGTGTCTATGTGTGTGTGTGTGTGTGTGTGTGTGTGTGTGTGTGTGTGTGTGTGTGTGTGTGTGTGTGTGTTCTTTAAATGACTGTAGAAAGCACTAGCTGAAATGTGTATACTTATTTGCTCTATATTTTACCTTGATTGAGTGTTTTAAGCTATGGTGATTCATTTAAATGATCCTACAAAATGTGAAATATGAATTATCTGGCCTTTCAGTGGTTTGCTGCTTTCTTTAATGCCAGAAGTTGACAGGTTTAAGTCAAGATTTGGAAATCAGTGTCTGGTCATTTCAGCTAAACATTTCTATTAGAAGAGGAAGCAAGGGAGAAAAAACTTTGGACTTCATGCTGTGTAAAGTACAGAACCAGAGCAAACATATGCTAAATGACTTAGTTCAGCTATGTGGCATTGAACCAAGTCGACACACAAAGAATGGCATTGTATGAGTTGATTAAAATCTTGCTGTGCTGGATGCAGTACTCCTTGCCTGGCACAGATAGCCTCTTTGCTAAAGAAATGGCTCTGTTGAACAACCTGATCCTTTCACACACATCCGGCAGTTCCACTGTGCTTAATGAAACAGTGTGATCTAGTCAGATGAATGGTTGATGTTGCCAAAAGTATTTAGGGTTCGGGAGGATACACATCAAATACAAATCACCCCATGATGTAAAGTTTATTTTTGAGATGTGTTTTATTCAACAAAGGCAATACAGGAACAAAAGTAAAGGGCCATATTTACTGAGCCCCAGTGGAAAATTATGTCCTTAAGCCTTAGTTAGGGTTTCTGTTTCCAATTGTGTTAAGGGGCGTGTTGTAACAAAGCTGTCCACTTTGCACATAAAACTAGTGCATATTGATTTAAGACTTAGTTATGTTTGACAGCCGTTAACAACTGTACAACCACCCCTGGTTGTCACTACTTGGGTAATAGCTTGTCTCTGTAAGAGGAAAAAATGTTTTAATTAGCCTCTTCAGTGTCAAGTAACCTTGTCATGTCCTATTCTGGTCATGTGGACTTCTGTTTTGATCTAGTTGTCATTCAATTAAATAGAGATGTAGTCATTTCTAGTGACAGAGATATTGTTCAAAGTTAGTCCTCCAGCCAGATTGGATATTTTTAAATCTTGAATTGTTTTACGACAAAGCCACTTCTTTAGAGCCATTGACCCATTGTACCATTGGTACATCTAGAAAAACACTTAGAAGCTGTAATAATACATAATATTTTAGCTGCAACAGTAAAAAATAAATAAATAAATAAAAGTCAGGTAAAACACTTCAAAATCTATTGCTTCAGAAAATTGCCTCAGCGGCATATTTGTTTTCTTTTTGTTTGGTCAATTTAAATGGTGAGTAGCAGAGCTTAGCTCTTCTGAGCTACAGTAGCTGGTGGTGTAGCTGATGAAATAAGAAGCACATGCTTCTTGTGGTGAAGGTGCTGCAAGGACAGATTATGTTATATTTTCCACTTGCGAGTTCAATTTATTCTGGATAACCACCATCACCATTTTATAATGTATTACTCCTGGCTATAAACTACTGTCAAATTTAATAGGTTTGTTTTATTTCTCACAAATAATAATTACAGTCCTCGATGTGATTTTCAACAAAAACAGTTTAATTCTGACACAAAAGGAAATCCAATGAGACACAGTACAGAACGTAACCACGTACGAACAGCAAGGACAAATCTTCAAAACAAAACAATACAATACTGTTGGTTTAACCCTGCAGGACTCTCTATCAATCGAAAAACCTTCAAATACCCATTTGGATAATGAGAGAGAGCGTGTCAGTGAGATAGAGTCCTTAATATACAAATACAGTGGTTTAAATACAATACAAAACCAGCCCCCTCCTCGTGGTCACCAAGCTGAAGTCTTTCAAGATCAAGCGTGCCCATGTAATCAGTATTTTAATTAGCTACATACATAATCAACGGCACTCAGCCCAAGGTAACAACCGCTCTCTATACCATAAAATAAACCAGTTTGTTATCTTATCTTTGAGATGGAAGCAGGCATCAACCCCAAACTGGTCTTTTGAGCTATGAAGGAGCCAGATCTTATCCTGTTTCTTAACAGACGGGGCCATTTGCTGGTGTGTGAGACCACAGAGGTGGAAAGCTACCCAGTGACATCTAAAGAGAATAGCAAAATTGTACAAGCTTTAAAATCTTACACTGCCTTTAAGACCAATAAGCATACAAGTTGGCAAACACTAAAAGTAGGCTCCCAGATTCTAACAGTTACCATATTTATACTGTCTTATGTTCATAGAGGATGTATTTGTTTCCCTTCAGGACTTCTCTAAGATTCATTACAAATAATAATAATATCTTTATTTTTATATAGCGTCTTTCATAGTGGACCACCATCACAAAGAGCTTTACAGAGGTAGGACATGTTTACAGAACACTAAAAAAATATTGCTTTACTCTTAATGTTCCATCAAAGATACAAAGAGCTCATTTAATTTCTTCCTGCATTAGCATAGAAAATTTGTTTTAAGTTCACATTGCTTACTCTCTGGTGCATATGTTGCACTCCTGCACAATGGGTCTCAATATGTTCTTATTATGTGCACAGTATTATGACTGTTGGAAGTTCTTCATGTCTTCTGTGTTCTTAATTCTTATCCGGGAGCTTTTGCAAGATCGGAAAGGGTTCACTATACTGAATAGGTGATAACAGCAGATGATGGAGTGGAGACAAATTGAGCTGAAAGACAAGATATTGGCAGTGGTGAGGTTCATGTTTTCAGACTGTCAGTTTGAGTAAGTGGGGCATTTATAGAACTTCACTTGCTATATGGTGTTCTAGGGTTTGATAAGTAGTTACTGGTAATTTAGAAAATGATTCAGTACCATCAGTCAATCAGCTTCCAGCTCTAGTGGGCTTCTAATAGACAGTAGATGCCCTCTGGAATGTCACCGCATCTGCATAAGTGCAGGCTATTTCATTTCGACCTGCGGTATTAAAAGCTCCGTTCACTATTGGACAACAATTACTAAACAAAGACACAATTGGTCCAAATACCCGCAACTGCTGCAATCAGCCAATTACATCCTGACATTTGGACTGGAGCTCAGCATCTTTCAACAACAACAAACTGAGACACGCACAGTTCAGTAATATTACACCATTCAGAAATCTGACACTGTCCAGATAAACTGTAAACAACTATGACAAGTACAAAGTTATCTGTTTCATAAAGTTATTATTATTATTATTATTATTATTATTATTATTATTATTATTATGTTTTTCTCTAATTATGTGTGTGATCCTATATGAACATTTACAGCACTATTTTCCTAAAGATTTTCTCAGCAGAAGGGTATCCACGTACAGCACAGTGGGGTCAAATATCAGCTCCTCGTGTAGTGTTGGCAAATTCCAAACACGTTAATAAGGGGCAGGTTGTTCTTGTTTTTTTTATTGTTAGTTTAATTAATTTGGGTTTGTATTCATGAATCAGTTCTTAAATTTCTTAATAAGGTTTGGTAGTCTTTCTTGATTTTTTTGTGAAGGTCTTCCTTTATGCCCTTAATCTCTCTTTTCTGTTGCAGATAAACATCTGTTAGATACAACATCAAATATAATTTTATATTTAAAGTCATAAAATTGTGGTAAGAATACTTAACAGTAACAATCTGATGACAATTTTGTAAGGCTGTACTTCTGAAATGTAAATCGCTTATAAAGTGACCAAAAATGTCTGTGGAACAACTGACATCATTATGTTTACCAAGTGTATTATTTTATGTAAGGTAGCTAAATTAATTTACAAAACTAAAGCATTGCTAGGCTCTAATTTAACACATAAAATAGTCAAGGAAGAACAGCAGGTGGGATATACAATACTGTAGACTCGATATTCACAACTAAAGACAGTGAGTTAAAGACAATGATGTACCCTAGGTAGTAAACCTAAATACACTAACAGCAGTGTCTACCATTTTCTGAAAGCATGTTATATGCTGACGATATTGTTTTTATATGGCAATTTATTTTTTTATTTTTTCTCAAAGCTCAATCTTCTTGATTTTTTTATGGCAATTGTTGCATTTGAATAATAATAAAACTAAATCAATGTTATTCAGAGTGAACAGAGAAATAAAATCATCAGCTGATATCCAAATTTCATCACCCAAATCTGGCAAATATATTGAACATTTCTCTAGTTTTAAATTCCTGGGAGTTGTTTTCAACTCAGTTGTCATTCAAGGGGACATTTTAAAGTGAATTACTATTACACACTATTTTTAAATGCAATCACTGAACTTTTGGGTATTTCTTTGTAAATGTTAAATGTAATCTGTATTTATGCCAAGTTCTTGTCATTTGCTCCTGGATCTCCCTGGAAATGAGACTTTTAGTCTAGGGAGTAATTATTCCGGTAAACTGAATACAATTAAACTAAATAAAAAAATAAATGCACCAAGTGAACATTGATTGATAGGCATAAGTCAACATAACCATGTACATTTGCAAAATATCATCTGAAATATCATACTGAAACCAGACATCATACAAAAGCCAATAACCTAACCTTAAAAACAAATGTATTCAGCAGTTGCTGAAGAAATGTAGATACTACATTGAGTATTGTTTTTTCTGTACATGAGAAGATACTGTTTTAATGGTAAAAATGGATGTTGACAGAGAGTTCTTATTCCATTGGATTGAAGACTTACAGGTAAATGAAGCATTTCAATAATTCCACAGCAGAAATAAATATATAATTTACAAACACTTAAGATACAACCCAGTCTCTTGTTTGGCTACATGCAGTATACAGTATCTTGACCAAATGTCTCTCAGGTCTTGTTATGACTGTTTCAGTTCATAATTTAAGTGTCCTGACAGTCTGCAAGATTTCAAAGTTCACACATGCTTTTAAGTGCTCACATAAAATAACTTATTTCTAGAAGTAGTAAAAAACATATAGACCTGTGAATCATGTCCTTTGTTACACTTACACCTTGAGGTCTGTGCCCTTTTATTCCATTCATATTGACAGTCTTCTCTTTGGGTAGCACCGAAACATCTTTCATCAGCTCTTAATAAATAAGTCTGTAAAATAAGCCTGAACTCAAGAAGACACTTTGTAAAAAGTCACATGCATAACTACAAGTGTATATATACTCTAGTCAACTGGGATCACTGAATTGCCTTTTATTTGTTTATCTTTTGGCAGTAAAATTGAAACCCAATTTATCACTGATACAGAATATGACGACTGACACTTCCCCCGTTTTCCAGCGTCTCGCTTACTGCCAACAACGGAACTGTGAATGCTGTGTCAGCACCTGGGAGACCAAAATGATTAAACTCAAAAGCATACAGCCGCTGTATCTTTACAGTCGTAGGATATACTGGGATTCAATGTCAGTTAACGGTAATTTAAGGTCAAGGTGATAAATGTAAGGGAACTATGTGTAAAACGTTGCAGTGGAAAGAGGGTTGTAGGTAATTCTTGTCTGTATATTTCCTGTTTTTTAACTCAAGTTCCAATCCTCATAGACTGTAACTGAGCATAAGGAGCCTGTTTGCAATCGGTATTGAGCTTTTGAGGTTAATACACAAGCCTGTTTGCGAGTTCAACACTAAGAAACCAGTGCAGCTCTAGTTTTTTTTTTTTTTATTTACAAAGTTTGTACGCATATGTTGCTTTGCTAATAATAAATAAGTATGTTTTAAAGAAACTCTCATTCATTAACAGCATCTTCGCTGCTGTTGCCTTGCTGGGTTGTTAGTTTCGGTCAAGAAGTAAGGAAGTGAGGCACACCTCTCTTCTAAAGGGTGCCTCAAAGGGGTTTCAGTGACAAATTATTTTCTTTTGAATGTAATTGCAGGAGATTCAAATAAAGTGAAATTATGACAACAGACATTTCATGCTATTTTTTAAAAATGAAGTCGCCATATGAATAATCCAATATACTCACCTTAATGTTAGTTTATGTGTGACAAGTTTATGTGTGACAATTGTGCCAACAAGTTGTTTAATTTTTCGGACTGACCACAAAATGTAGACAGAAGACAAGAAGTTTATAAACTAAAGTTCGGGAGGAGGGATGGCACCTGCACATTTCGTCATCTTAATCTAACCTGTCAAAAACATATAAATAACCATGCAACTCTCCCCGCTCTTGCATTTGATTCATTCACATTCGTTCTCCCCGTCATGAAAGTAACCATTGATTACTCTTCAGATAATGATGTTCGCTCCAGCATCATCCTTCTCCGTGTCAATCACAGTTTTCTCCACCCCCTAAGCTACATTCTGCAGTGATTACTACCTCATTGTTTTTCTATGGAACTGCATCTTTGCATTTGGATGATAATTAATTTCAATGCCCCAGACCTCCACCTCTCGGCTCATCAGTCATCCCCTTATTACTCCAGTTTGTAGTAGCTGTCGTCTCTAGTTTTCCCTCTTTCTTTCTGCAATACAAGACTATCCAAGTGCCCATCGCTCCAGAAGTGACATCAAATCGACATACACTTGCAAATAAATACTGTACAGCCTCCACAGCTGAGAGTCATAGTGGGTACTGTCATCTACGAGTACGCAACACCACTGTTCTGAATTCTCCAGCCACATCAAGACATGTATGTCATTCAAATACTACCACTACATCCTCCAGCCACATCAAGACATGTGAGTCATTCAAATACTACCGCTACTTCCTCCAGCCACATCAAGACATGTGAGTCATTCAAATACTACCGTTACATCCTCCAGCCACAGTAAGACACACGAGTCATTCAAACACCACCACTACATCCTCCAGCCACATCAAGACATGCGAGTCATTCAAATGTGAGTCATTCTTTACAACAATCTAGCACTTCCAGTACTGCTAATATTCCAAATGCCTTGTCTAATTTAGCAATTTTATTGTAACCCTTACAACAAACTGGAGCATATCAATATGTGATTTCTGCAGGTGTCCACCAGGCCCCCTGCAGATCACCCCCCGGCCCCTGTGGACCCAGTAGACTAATGTCATCGGCCCCTGTTCAGCCAGGTGTCCTATCCTCCCTGTTGCCCAAAAAACCCATTCATCAACTGCGGGCATCCAGCTGGCTCCGCAGCGCAATTTTCAACCCTGGCTCAAGGACCCAGGTTCAAGCTCATTCACTCATTTATCTACTTGCGGGCATCCAGCAGCCAATACTGCTCCTATGACATCTGCTCCCATTCCAGCTGTCATTGCAACCTTCCCTCCTTCTCTTATGTCCACTGCAGGCTGTCCAGTCGGCCCCCACAGTTCACCAATCACTTTCCAGTCATGCTGTTTCCACAGTATTACTCTCAGCTCTGCTATTCCTCTGCCTCTTCCGAATTATGTGTTTATCTTTAATTCAAGACCTGTCTCTCTTTCTCTATTCTATCAAATACTCTCAGGTGGGGATATTAATGTAGTCTCTTTGCTTAATAACTGCCTAGATAGCATTAGCAGCAGAATAGTTGATTGCGGAGAACTCTCCAGTTCACACTCAAGTCCTCAGACCCTCGCATGTTCAAATCAAATCAAATTTTATTTACAAAGTGCCTTTCATGGCAAGCCATCCCAAGGCACATTTAACAAGAAAAAGGACATTTGGAAGTACATTTAGTACAATAAAAACGGAAAGAGAAAACAACATTTTAAAATTAAAGCAAATAAAAGCAACAGATGAGGAACTCAAACCGAATAAATAGGAATAAAACTATATAAAAATAAATATTATACAGATATAGAAGCCCTGTTATAAAAGTATGTTTTTAATTTATTTTTAAAAATTGCCAACGTATGTGCGTTTCTCACTGTGTATGGTAGAGCATTCCAGTTGAGGTGCCTTATGATTGAATGCTCGACCACCTGTCCTTTGCTTTAAAATCCTTGGGACAGATAGCAGCTCTGCATCTTGGGATCGGAGTAGCCAGCCAATGGCATGTGGGACTAAAGCTCATTCAAATATAAATGTTAACTATTTATGAATTTATTCTCATTTTTAGTCCTTATAGAGGCATAATTTGTGAGGCTTACCCAGACTGGCATAGTCAGCTAGACAATGACATGTCAATTATACTTGACCTTTACATTCCCTTTGGAGGCGCTACATTTTACGACTACCACAAAGCTTTTTTCAGCAAAAGCCACTGCCCGTTTACAACAGTGGAACCAGCGCCTATATTGGGGTGCTTGGATCACAGTTTGTTTTGCCGTTTTTTAGTGGTTTATGGATTCTTTCATGTTCCATATGTGCATCATCAACTCATTCACTCACTCCTACTTTCCATGCTAAATAATAGCATGACCCGTTCCCCTTACAATATTTGTAACATAAAAGACAGACCAGACAAACTGAACAGACAACAAGTCCTATTACAATATAGTTTTTAATTTGAAAGTAAAAATATATGAAAGCATGATGACCTTTAAATATGCAATTATCAATAATTGCTGAGTATTTATTTTGGTTTCATGCAGTATTAAATGACAGTGTTTATCTGATAGTGAAAAATAATAAAAGATCAATATAGGTAAATAAAGAAATAAATGTCTATCTATGTATTCATTTATATATATATAGAGTCGTGAAAAAGTATTTTCCCCTGTCTGATTTTCTGCATTTTTGCACATTTTTAACATTGAATTTGGTCAGATCTTTTTGTGGGATGTAGTAGTAAATAGAGGGAGTCTGAGAGAAAAAAATGACAAAAAGTTTGGTGCTTCTTTCATTTGTTTGGTGTGCAAGGTAATCAAAAATGCAATCTTCAGGTGTGAAAAAGTTATTGCCCCTTTAATTATCAACCCAATTAAAGGGATAATTAGGGTTATTTGTTTGAATACTTCGGTTAACAATCAGGCCTGATTTGGGCCAGCCCTGCCCAACATAAAGCTGACTAATTTTGACCCTTACCATCAGACTGAAGTTGAACATTGTGCCACGATCAAAATAAATTCCTGAAGACCTCCGGAAAAAACAGTTGTTGATGCCTATCAGTCTGGAAAGGGTTACAAAGCCATTTCTAAGGCTCTGGGGCACCACCAAACCACAGTCAGAGCCATATTGTCCAAATTGAGAAAGTTGGGGATAGTAGTGAATCTTCCCAGGAGTGGCAGTCCTGCCAAAATCTCTCCAAGAGCAAGGCGTAAAATGGCCCAGGAAGTCACAAAGAACCCTAGAACAACTTCAAGGGATTTGCAGGCCTCTGTCGCCTCAGCTAAGGTCAGTGTTCATGACTCCACTATCAGAAAGACACAGGGCACAAATGGGATTCATGGCAGAGTAGGAAGGCAGAAACCACTGCTCACTAAGAAGAACATGAATGCTCGTCTCAAGTTTGCCAGAAAGCACATGGATGATCCTCAAGAGTTATGGAACAATGTTCTATGGACAGATGAGTTAAAAGTGGAACTTTTTGGCCAACATCGGCCCTGTTATAGCTGGAAAAAACCAAACACTGCATTCCATAGTAAGAACCTCATACCAACGGTCAAGCATGGTGGTGGTAGTGTCATGATTTGGGGATGCTTTGCTGCATCGGGACCTGGTCGACATCCCTTCATTGAAGGAACAATGAATTCTGCTGTATCATAGAATTCTACAGGAGAATGTCAGGCCATCCATCCGTGAGCTGAAGCTGAAGCACAGCTGGGTCATGCAGCAAGACAATGATCCGAAACACACAAGCAAGTCTACATCAGAATGGTTGAAGAACAAATAATTTTAAGTTTTGGAATGGCCTAGTCAAAGTCCAGACCTAAACCCCATTGAGATGTTGTGGCAGGACCTGAAACGAGCAGTTTATGCTCGAAAACCCACTAATCTCACTGAGTTGAAGCAGATGTGCATGAAGAAGTGGACCAAAATTCCTCCACGGCGCTGTGAGAGACTGATCAATAACTACAGGAAGCATTTGGTTGCAGTTATTGCTGCTAAAGGTGGCGTAACAGGTTATTGAGTCTAAGGGGGCGATTACTTTTTCACATAAAATCCATCCGTACCTTTCCCTCCAGGAGATACATTGTCATGCATTTGTCTCCTCTTGGCTCGACTACTGCAACTATCTATATGGTGGTCTCCTGGCACGCACCATAAACCAACTGCAGCTAGTTCAGAATGTTCCAGGATCTTTACCAGATGTAAAAAATGTGATCACATCACCCCCCATCTTGCCCAGCTGCGTTGGCTACCTGAAAAGTTCAGGTTTACCTTCAAAACTCCTGCTCACCTACAATGCCCTTCATCACATAGGTCCTGAGTACCTCTTCAACTTGCTGACCTGCTATGTCCCTGCCCACAAGCTGAAGTCCTCTGACTCTGGCATGCTTGTTATCCCCAAGCAAAAGTGCACCACACTTGGAGACCGCTGGTTTAGCTTCATGGGTCTGACTCTTTGGAACTCTCTCCCAGCTTTGGTGCATGATGCTCCCACCGTCACACGCTTTAAATCAACAATCAAGACCCACCTGTTCTCATTTTCTTTCTATGCTCTTTAAGTCTGATAGCTGCTATTAGCTTCTGTGTTGTTGCTACTGTTTCATGTATTATGCTACTATCATGTATTATGCATTTTTCACTGTATTTAATGTATTATGCCGTTTATTTTTACTGTATAGCATGTATTATGCTTTTTTCTTTTTTTTACTTACTGTATATCATGTATTATACATTTCTCTGTAGTTAAAGTATTATGGATTTTCTTGTTGTTACTGCATCTTATTAAGCACTTTCTGATGGTGGTCCACAATGAAAGTCGCTATGTAACATAAAGATTGATTGATACATTAGCTCCACCAGATCCTGTTCAGGTCTGGGTTTCAAGTAGAAAAATATTCAGGTCATCCTTTTCGGATAGGAACAGCTTCCACAGCCTCCTGTCAGGGAATTCCCATCCACCTTATCAAACAACTTTGTCGGTGGTCATCCGAAGCGTACCAGTCATATATCAGAACCGACACTAATGACCTTAAAAATGCTTTTGCACTGGTAAGTAATTAAAATCTACTGTGCTGCATTGGAACTAGTTGTCAAATACAAATAAACATTTGGTTAAAAAAAACAAATTTATATATTTTATATATATATATATATATATATATATATATATATATATATATATATATATATATATATATATAAGAGAGAGAAATCCAAATACTTTCTTTTTGTATTTTTCAGAGAATAAAAACAATTGATATAAGGATGTATTACAGCATTTTGACTTGCTTGGTTTTTCTGCTTGGTTTCAGGAGCATGGTGTTGCTCCCTCTGCTGTTGAAGCAATTTGTTGCCAAACCACCTGGTGAGGCTGAACATTAGATTGAGGGGTGGGGGTGGGGGGGTTACTGTGAAGCATGGTACTGACTGTAAGATTTAAGTTTAAGGTTGGTTCAAATGTATTCTGTCTATAACTT
The DNA here is from genome assembly GCF_017654505.1 of Polyodon spathula. Lineage (NCBI taxonomy): Eukaryota > Metazoa > Chordata > Actinopteri > Acipenseriformes > Polyodontidae > Polyodon > Polyodon spathula. Next base: position 75,213,640 of record NC_054536.1, read on the forward strand.
CAATTCAATTCCTGGTCATACCACATTGTTATTTAATTGGCAGCTAGTGTCTGGTTCAGCTCCTGAGAAAGGGGAAAAATGCACTCTAGCAGTCAAGAATTTTTACTTTTCCTTTTTCACTCAAAGTATGAACCCATCAGTATAATTCAAACTCCATAACCTTGGAAACATCAAAATATGCTGAAGAAAAATGAACATTTAAGTAAATGAGGTCTTTGGCACACTTTCAGTAATATGAGTGATGGAATCGATTATTGGATGACACATAAACTCTGTGGGTAAAAGCTCTCTGTGCTAGAGGACAAAACTCAGACTTGACATTCCTAATGTTCCATTTCATATATTCTAGTGATGTGTGTAACATTCTGCTTAAGACATCTAGACATATTTTCCAGATGAAAACCTTTTTTTTTCAGCAGTGAAGAGCTTTATAGGCTGTTGAAAAAAAAGCCTTAGTTTCCTGTATTTCATTTATTTTTAGATAGATATATACAGATATACTGTACCGACCTGTTTAGAAGTCTACCATTACATTTTAAGCATGCTATTGGGCCTTAAAGTGTTTACCAAAAAAAAACCCCCAAAAAACAGTTACGTTTTATATTCTTTTGCTTTATTTTGTGTATCACAGCATTATATTTTGAAACAATTTAAACACTCAGTGTCTTTTGTACAGTATGTGAATGCATTTTATTTTATTTTAAATACTGAAAACAATATGTGGCATTGTGGCAGAGCACAGCTCTGCTCTTTAGAAATTGGCAGGGATGGGGTTAAATCCCTCTACCTGTCTGGGTTCATTGTGTTCAGGTGGTCAGGGTTGATTAGATGATTAGTTTAATTAACGATCAATCAGCACCCAGCCACCTGACATAAAAGGAGGCCTCTGCTTCCCATTAAACAGGAGGGAGTTGAGGAAGCAGGTTGTTGTTGTTGTTGTTGTTGTTGTTGTTGTTGTTGTTGTTGTTGTTGTTGTTGTTGTTGTTGTTGTTGTTGTTGTTGTTGTTGTTGTTGTTGTGAATCCAGTGAAGGCATTGCCCAGCCTGGAAACCTTTATTTTTGTGAATTTTGTTTTTTGTTTTATTTGTGTTTAAAGATTTTTTGTTTTGCCTTTGTGCACCTGTATTTTTGTTTTTATAATAAAATTAGTTTTTTTTAATAAATAAACAAAAATACAGGTACACAAGGGCAAAACAAAAAATCTTTAAACACAAATAAAACAAAAAACCAAAACTTCAGGTTTCCAGGCTGGGCAATGCCTTCACTGGATTCAAAACTTTCTAACTTTCAAAAATACCACAATAAACCACCAACCTGCTTCCTCAACTCCCTCCTGTTTAATGGGAAGCAGAGGCCTCCTTTTATGTCAGGTGGCTGGGTGCTGATTGATCGTTAATTAAACTAATCATCTAATCAACCCCAACCACCTGAACACAATGAACCCAGGCAGGTAGGGGAATTTAACCCCATCCCTGCCAATTTCTAAAGAGCAGAGCTGTGCTCTGCCACAGGCATCTAAAATTTGTATTTGTTTATTTGAATGTAAATGTTGTTGTTGTTTTTTTTTATTCCACTCCAATATGCTAAGGCCATTTTCACATGTTTGGTTGGCCTGCCTGTTTGAAGGGGACATGGACATCAATTTACCTTGCAGGGCCTGCCCAAATACAATACATTTACAGTGCTGCTTGTCTGCCCTTCCATTTGGGGCATTCTTTTGACCCTAAATACAACCTCAAAACTAATCTCATGGCTTCAATCAATAGGTGCCCCTAAACAAACCAAGGTCTACTAGCTGCGTTCCAGGCTGGTCAACCTGTCCATGGCTGGCTGAAGGCCACAGCAAAAATCTAAACATTTTAGGATATTGGAGAATACACAAAAACTGTAGTCTGGAACAGCATCCACACTTCTGACAAACCATACTACCTGATGTGATCTAATTTAGAAACAGACTTGAGACAAGATGGTTAGTAGTACACATACAGTTTGTTGTTTCAATAGAGGACTTACATACGAGTCTAATTATTATTTTGTAATTCTAATCTTTGTCTCAGAGGACAAAAAGTAATTCACTAATAACAACAATGGCAATAACATAACAACATCTTCTATATACTGTAGTTTAGGAAGGACATCTGCTTAAATTGAAACCAAAAGCCTCCAGATAAAAGCAGAATTACAAACTCAAGAAGTTGCTGTCCATGTTGGAGTTGTACAAATGAACATGTAGTTACCAATCTTTAAAACTCATTTGCAATATACTATTGCCTAAATTTATATTGCCTGCAATGTAATATTGCCTAAATTTCAAGTGACTGACCCATCTGATAATACACCTCTGCTTAACAATTCTATAGTTTATCTTTGCGTAATTATTATTATTATTATTATTATTATTATTATTATTATTATTATTATTATTATTATTTGCATAATATTAAACACATTTAGCAACGGGCAAATATAATAACTGATTATACAGTAAATATTGGGCACAAATATGTGCTGTTTAGCTCAAAAGTCAGAAAAACGAATTGAAAATCCTAATGTGATGTATGTTTATTATGGTACAGTATGGGGTAACATTTACACAGGACTGATTTTGAATCTACTGTGATGAAAGGTGCTGTATCTCTAAGCTTGTGCATATCTGTTTGACCTCACACTGTTTGACTTGTGCTTTCAGCAAAAACTATTAACTAAATGAGATGACAGATAAGTCAGCATTTATATGCCACCCACGTTGAATTTATTAAGAAGAGCAGTTCAGACAAAGCTGAGTTTATATTACTTTTTTTTTTTTAAATGAAAAAAACATTTTGTAAAAAATGTATACTTTTAGTCAGCAACTTTGGTCTTTTTCTTCAAGAATATAAATGAAAATAAGTACATCTGGGCAAGAAACCTGACTATCCTAAAATAACCTTGGACTGAAACATGGAAACACCCCAGTGTGTCAGGCAATATATTAGCCTTATGCCAAATGTCAGTAAAGTAACATAAAACATCAAACAGGTTTTCCTAGTAAAGTACAGACATGAACTTGTAGTCTTCAAAACTGTTCCTTTCAGCAAAATATACAAATGCACAATAGTTTTGTATGTTCCCTGAACATGTGCTATGGAAATTTGTATGTTTAGGGAGTCTCCTACATGAGCTATTTGTTTCATGTAGAGTCAGTGGGTCGCTTCTATTCAGAGTTGGGGTAACTACTTAAGTAGTGCGTTACTGTAATAATGTATTTTTGTCAGTAAAGTGGTAATGCAACCAGTTAGATTTTTTTTATCTGAGAAATAATATTACAGTTACTTTCGTTAGAAAATAAACAAGTTTGTCTCGTTACCTTTTCTCAGTTGTACACCTACATTGGTGGTTATTTCTTTTTCAACCCCAACACGCCAGACTGCTCTAATGTCAGTGCCTCGCCACTGATGACGCGATCTCTTCCAGGATGCCTCATGGCAACAATAAGCCGCAGGGCAATCAAATGTCTTTGTGAGCCTTGTCATTGAATAAGGCTAGACATTAGGAACAAAATATGTGTATCCCTACATGCCAATTTTCATAATACACTTCAAAAACACTGGAAACTTGTCTACCACCACGCATTTTAAAGTTTAATAGGACAAGATCGAGAAGAGGTTTATTTGACTGTACATACCACTTTTATTTAATTGTTTATTTGCTTGCTTGCTTATGCAGCGGTGGCCACATTTATTGCATCACCCTATCATTTTTACATTTCACCATATAGTTAGTTTTTCTAGAGACGTTTTGTTTTGTTTTGTTATTGTTCATTTGCTATTTGTGATTTTATTTAATTCAAACATATGTATGAATTTCTCTTAATAATGCAAAATTATTGAAAGTCAGAAAATATACAGTACATTTTGTATATGCCAAAATTGAAATGCATACTACTGTGGTCCTGCTGGTGTAAATAGTGTGTGTGTGTGGGAATGTAAGTTTGGCAGGGGTGGGGTTAACTCTGTCACTGCCAGCAATCACAAGTGTGGCCACTCCCCAATTAGGTAATTAAGTATTAATTGGATAGTGGCCACATGCATAACACAGAAGCAAATGCCTTTGTTTGTTGGAGGAGTTTAGGGGTGAGTGCTTGTGCTGTGATTTTTGTATTGTTTTGCAACATGGTAGTAAAGGTGAATGCCAAGCCTACATGTGTGAGGTTCTTTTGTTTAAACCTTTTATTTTGACCCACATATCATGTTTTGTTTGCTCCTGTTTGTTTTTGTAAATTAGGGACTACTTATTAATTTAACAATCTTTACCTTTCATTTCAGTGTGGTTACTTTTATTTACTGAACTAGTCATATACAGTAATAATTAAATCGTCCCCATTATTTAGAAAAACTTTTTTTGAAGTGGGAGGTCCTGCCATTTTCTGGATGGGTCAACAGCCACCTGCAATTAGAGGCTGACTTCCAATGTGAAAAAGGAAGATTTATTTTAAAATGGTATCAAGAGTTTGCTCTTTTTTTCCACGGGTCTCTCCGGCTACAGAGGAAATGCGTCTTGCCAGCTTTATAGCTGGAAAAAAAAAGGCTATGTAGATCTTGGCATCAAAGACTGTGCCACTCTGTGGCAAGTCAACATATCTTTCATCTTTATTTTTTTTTCAATTAACTAAAATGTAGTTTGCTATCAAGAGGAAACCAAGCACTTGCATATTAAAAAGAAGTGCATTTAGTGAGGTATAATATATACATCTTGATACATCCATTCAAAGGATTCTCCCTTGCGTAGCAACTGGTGCAGGGGAGGAGCGATGCTGGTGAAGTCCCAGATGAAACGACGATAGTAGGAGGCCAAGCCCAGGAATCCAGGTTGCGGCTTATCGATGGGGGTGGGCCACTCCTGAACAGCAGTCACCTTGTTCAGCTTGGTACTCATCCCTTTTTCTCTGACCCAGTGGCCCAGGAAGGTGACCTCCCTCCATGAAGTGGCACTTGTCTGGGTGCAGCTTGAGTCCAGCTGTGGTCACTCGCTGTAGCACTCTCCAGAGGACTTAGAGGGTGGCCTGGAAGGATGCTCCATGCACCAACAGTTCGTCCTGGTAGATGAGGCATTCTTGGGAGGGGAAGTTGACCTGAACTTTCTCCATGAACCATTCGATGGTCGCTGGGGTATTACACAGCCTGGCGTAAAGGCGGTCTTGGGTCTTGCCAATAGTGCAAGGTCTTCCTGCTAATTGACACTCTTGAGGTCCAGTGACGAGAACCACGTAAACCCTGATACCAGGTCCAGGGACTCATTGTTGCAGGGGAGGGGTAGGAGTCCTTTCTCGTCACCTTGTTCAGCCATCTGTAGTCGACGCAGAAGCACCACTCTCCGTCCATCACAACTGGCGATGTTCAGGGGCTGTCTGACAGCTCAATCAGGCCTTCTTCCCTCATCTTTCTCAATACCTTCACATCGGGTCGTACCAGCATCACCGTCGAGCCCATGTCAACCTCAACTATGCAGAGAACCTCACAGAGGTCCATGACAATGACAGGCCCTGTTGGAACTGTGGTGCTGTCAGCTACTTCTGGGGAAAGTGGAGCCCCACTCCTTCAGCTATATGGTGGTCAGTTGCTGACAGGCAGGCTGGGAATTTGATAGGGGGCTGTGACCAAGTGGGTTGCAGTGTGCAGGTGTTGAAGTGATTTCAATATCCAAACAATGTTTTGTTTGTGGGAGGGTTTGTAATGCTGGCCGTTTGTGACCACAAATAATAATCTCAGGCAATACAGAGTAATGTGTATTGCACTGTTTAAACTGTGGGTTATAGTCCCAAAATAATAGACAGTGTTATACACACACGATCACAAGTCCCCAATGAGTGCTAACGTGCAAGTGGTGAATATACAATTTATCTGTGAACAATGGTGCAGTGTTTTCTGGGTTTGCGCTGGCCTTAAGTAACAGCTCCAGATTGTGTTATCCGTCTAGTAAATGACAAACAGTACAATTAGACTTGACAAAACAGACAAACGTTAAACAATCACGGTTATTTTCTATTTGGTCCTTCAGTGTTTCTCTTAACCATAAACAAAGGAACAGATCACCTAGCCATGTCCCCTTTTGTACTGTCAGTCATGCCCCCTTGGTTAGCAAGTGAAACCGTTTCTCCTCCAATCCATAGTTGCCACATTGCTTTCCCTCTGTAGCGATGACTTGGTGTACCATAGATCCCCCCCCTTTCTAGATGGTCGACTTCACACCTAACCCTTGGAATGAATTGTCTTACCATCCAGTCCGGAGCACTCTGTGACCTTTATACAGCAACCTCACAGGTCGGGAGGGAGATTTATAACCAAGATTCATTCTTTCTCTGTCACAGGGGCCCACGGTCTCCCACTTATGCGGGCCTCGCACTGTTTCCCGAGGGCTGGCATGGCGTGCTTGTGGCCGGTGGGGCGGTGGTTGCTGGGCATTTTTTTTTCTCTCTTTTGCTTGAGTACAGTACCATGTTATTTCATAATTGTTACATTACTGCAACAGGAACAACAGCAAGGTTCCAGGTAAAGGAACTAATGAGACTGTAATATAGAAACATCTGTGAACAATTAACATTTTATTCACAGAATAGCCTTTTTAAAACATGTTAGTAACATTAGTCAACACAGATGAATATATTTATTATAGTCATGAAAATCCTTAGGTAAACCTTGCTCAACTCTTAAACTTTCACTGCTCAGGTTTTGGTTTCAGCATTTTCAATATGGTATAAATCAAAAGCAATTGAAGTATCCATGTAAAACAATGTCTGAAAAGTACACTGCACAAAAACAGAAAAGTACCAAGTTCTATAAGCAAGCATAAGAAATAGTTGAGTCAGGCCAAAGAAAATGGTGAAAAGGATTTGCAGGTATTTTTATTTCCTTGTAATTTGCTGCAGGCTGCTTAGTTTTTAGTTAAATCATATTACATCTGCACACTGCCTTTCTTACACAATTAAATGCTTATAATGAGGTCTCCCCCCGAAATTAGAATATATAATATATCTATAGATATATATTATCTATAATATATATATATATATATATATATATATATATATCAGTATTGTTTTTTTTTTTTTTTTTTTTTAAAGATTAAAGTGTTACAGAACAGCCTGCAAACTTTACATTACATTTTTTTCTCTGTCCAGTGTAGCTCGTATCACAGAGTTATATGCAGGTATTTAAGCACATTGTTAAATTTTTATCTGTGACCGGCCAAAATAGTTTGTTGCTATTGGAAGGATAATGTATGTTGTTGGGAGTAGAATTATATTATTATGATATTTCTACTATGCTATTTTAACCCAAGTATACTTTCACCATACTACTTTTTCATAAGCCATATACTTTATCCTTACATGAGACTTGACTTTCCATGATCTTTTCCCAGTTTAACCATGCTCATTGACTTGTTTGTGACACCGCCAAAGTCTTTTGTGCCCAATTTGTCAGATTTTAGATGACAGGAGATCAAAGGGAATCTACTGTAAGCTTGAAAATACGGTGGAATCCTGATCAAATTGTGGATATTGCAGGGATGCTATAATGTATTGTATTAGGAATCTTCTAGTTGGTTAATTATAACTATTTGACATGTTTAATATTTTCTGTTTTTCTTGGCATGATCTCTGGCCACTACAGGTTTGAATTCCACCCCTGACCATTCAAAAACAAAATATTCATTTTCCCAAGCAGGACTGCCAACCCCTCCTGATGGTAATTTTAAATGTGATCCCATTGTACACATTGTTCCAACACAACCAATAGTAGAATATTTCTGCCAAAATAAAAATAAAAAGGTTTTATTAATTATAAAACCACTGGTGTAATTTACATGTTAGCCTATCTCTGTGGGTTGGTATATATGTTGGACAAACAAAAAGGGCTTTAAAAAAATATCTTTGCTGCTGCTGGTTTGAAAGGCAGGCGCTCCTTGAATGTGATCACCTCGTTGACATCTGTAATTTTTGTCTTATGTCTTTGTAATGATAAGCTGAGGTTGATGATTGCCCTACAGCTCTTAAGGAACATGTGTTCTGCTGATTATTACTTTTTCTTTGTTCTTTCGGATGCTCTCAGGAAGACCAAGATCGGTGGAAATGCATTTGCGAGTCAGTATTTTTATGTAATAAATTGCTTGTTTTTTAACTGAACCATATGGGGTGTGGACTTGTTTTTTAACTGGGAGATGCACTCTACATTTCTTTTATGGTGAATTGCCACTGAAGGAGATCTTTGATGCAACGTTCCTAAGACGAAGCACCCTGTGATTATACCAAGACTTTCAAACACTTTTGTAGCACCGGCTGTATATTTTTGTATTTGTGTGTGTGTGTGTGTGTGTGTGTGTGTGTGTGTGTGTGTGTGTGTATATATATATATATATATATATATTTATAACTTATATATTATATGTACAATAAGCTTGACAGGCAATTTAAAAAAACAAAATATATCTACATTTACTGAAAACAATTATATACAAGGTAAAGGGCATTTCATTTGTAATCTTAAATTCATTAAATTAAAAGAGACATCAGTATGACACAAACAAAATAGTATAGAATAAGAAATAACAATGGAAACTTTAAATTGGATAATTGGATAAGTGGTATGTAAGACTGTGGCAAAGTGCCCCGCCCCTGTGTATAATTTATGTTGCATGTTGTGTGTTAATGTTGGTGTATAGTCATTGGTACACGGGAAATAAACGGGTCTGTGTAACACGAGTGTTTAAAATGTATATTTGTGTTTATTCACGAGGATTGCACAGCACTTCACGTGCAAGTAAAATGTAATAATATGTGAGCACAAGGAACTGCACTATATTAATTCACGTGCAGTTGTGCCGTGACTCCAATTGAATAATTGATTAGCAATCGAGTCTTGGTAAAGCTGCATAAAAGCAGCATGTTTTCACTCACTCGGGGTTGTGTGTTTGGTGATTGGAGACGGAGGTAATAATGACAGTAATAGTTAAAATATCAGCTCACCGTGTTTGTTTGTGTAGTTCGTTTTCGTTTGTCTCTTTGTTTTGGCTGCCAGTGCCGTGTCCTGTTTTTTTTGTCCTGTTTTATTTTATAATAATAAACCATTCAGCAGCGCATCCATTTATCATTTCCTCTCGCAGTACTGTGTGTTTCTTCTGGTCTGACGTCCCCACTACAGCCATCTTTGTCACAAAGACCTATATGTCACTGATTAGCAAATTATATCTTAGTATTATGGTAAAGTATACCCACGTACAGATTGGCAAATAACATCTTGTGTTCTCCAGAAGCATATAAAAATGTAAGTATGGTTAACAGCCGAATGGATTTACAGAGAGACCCATATATCCCCACAGTCTTATATTTTCAAAAACTATTGCTAACTAATGTTAATATCAAGTTTCATCACAATTGGATAAGTGGTTCTCCAGATATATTGAAAAATGTATCTACATACAACTGCCTCCATGATCTGCTTGTCACCAAGCTTTGACCAGTTTAGCAACCTACCGTGTTTTTTTTTTTTTTACTGGGTAGAAGTACTATAGGCCAAAAAGTCAGTAGAAGGTAAATATTGAAGAATTTTTCATCAGACAAAAAGTGCATCACTCAGCAGATTACGATATTTGGCACAGCAGTTTCAACACAAGTTACCTTCTTGCTTTGAGCCTTGTCAGTCTAAGTCAGTCGCAGATTCTTAAAAGTTTTAACATCAAAAATTATAAGAAAAAACAGACATGCCTTTTGTGAGTTCAAACCGAGCTATTGAAAGACACTGAAACAACATCTAAGAACCACAAAAAGTAATTTACCAAGACATACTGTACAAGTCATATTAAGACCTGCTGTATATCATTAGCAACAGTCAGGAAATAAATTAGAATGTGCTGCTGTAACACTATACAGAAATGTATAAAAAACATGCTCAATTTAAGAGCTTAAAGAATGAAACATTGAAAATTCTTATACAAATACAGTACGGCAAGCTTACATGAATAGTGTTAAATGTCATACGAGTACATTGTTTTAATATTTATGTATTTATTTGTTTGTTTTAAATACAAACATTGTATGAGCCCCCACACATTTGATTCTCCTTAAAGAGTAAGTAGCATGGTTCCAAAAAAAAAATAGATTACACGTCCCCACGTGTTGCTACAACTGTTTAAATAACTTGTAATTTTTGTTTTCATTGTTAACATCCTGACAACCTTTTACACTAAAGTACGTTTCAAGCTCTTTTCAAAATGTCCACTCCAGTGCCCTGATAGTGTAAGGATCAATATCCATATTGTCAAACAGGTAACACAGCAATGACCCATGATGTGGTAAGGAATAGAAAAGCCAGAGCACTTGTTATGTTTGTTTGTTTTATTAATCGCTTCCTGCAGTGATGTAGAGAACAGATCTCAAACTCCAATGCACTACTGCCGCCATTTTGAAAAGAGCTTTGAAACAAACTAAGTTGTAAGTGTAAAAAGCAGTCAGAATGTTAACATTGAAAAGAACAATTACAGCTACATTATTTTAAAAAGTTGCAGCAACATGTGGGATGTATAACGCTATGTTTTTGGAACCATGCTACTTACTCTTTGATAACCATTGAACTTTTATTACTCCCAATTATAAATTATAAAACGATGAAACAAGATTAATTTAAAAGTTTATTGAAACACATTCTAAAATCCAGCAAATAAATACAGTACAAGCCATAAAGAAGTAAAGAGATTAAAATCACAGGATTTAACTAACAGTATTGTGACAACATGATGCTTTCTTCTGTGGTCGCCCCCCCAAAAAAAGGTAACATTTTATACAGGTCTGTTTTTTTTTTTTTTTAAATGAGAACGCTTATTATTTATTTGTCATAATAAGGAATAGTAAATATTTATTAAATAGTGGCTGAGACATCCTAGTTAATAGAAAAAGATGGTGAAGAATGCTCTTTAACTTTTTTCTGCAGACTTCCAGTCGTGCCTATGCTTAATTATAATTCCGTCTAGATGTTTCAGTTGTATAATCTTCTTTGAACTGCTGCCAGGATCTCAGGTTGCCTTGCTGGACAGCAGAACAGTTGAAATGTATTTTCCAAGAATTAATTGACAAGAGCCTGAAAATATTTTTGCCCACTAGCTGTGCTGAGCTTTTTGATGTGTGCACTTGAAATGTACAGTATATGGTGTGATCTGGTTTGGTAAATAACAAATCAGGGTCATCCTTAGCTATACATCTTTAGTACTCTGTGGCATTACTTACTGCTATTGGTAACTGTGACTACACTAACTATATATGGCAACACAATCTGAGATGTGTTTACTGTTAATGTGAATTACCCTTTGGCCTGTAAGCTAAAAAATATGAATATCTTTTTTCTTAGATCCGTTTCTCAAATTAATGTAATAAAGTAATGAAATATTCATAATAACAGGAAGATTAAGCTTAGGATACATTATCTAGGATTCTGTTATGGACTGCCAAGTGTATCTTTCAATAAATATATAATGTCCTTGGCTAGGCAAAAGAAACTTGAAACAAAAAATTTGAAATAATTGTCCCTGTAAAATTGTGGATCTAGGAAGGGGGTACTTTAAAAGCTCAAGGCTACATTCTCAAAGCTATTTATTCCAAATCAACACTGGCTCAAGGATTTCAGAAACAAATACAAAATGAATATTAACAACACCCTAATTTAAATATTTAAGTAGGGTATTTCTGTTTTTTTTTTTTTTTTCTTTCTGAAAAAAAGATAATGAGATTTGGAGTAAAGAGCTTTGAGAATCTAGGCCTCTGTCCATGCAATGAAGAAAAAAAAGTATGCTCTGACTAGGACATGCTTTTAGTAGCACTACTATTTATCCTTTTAAAATTTGATTTTCTTATTATCAAAACCAGCAATGCATTTGTATACAGTAACCAAAGAGCTCACTTCTCAATGTATTACGTTTGAATAGAAGTACAAATATACAGTAGCACTCTTTCCTGATGGTATATCTGTGACCCAGCATCACACATAAAGGAATGGATTGAATTAAAACATACAGCACTGCTTTGGTGACCTATGTTAAAATATGTTTTTCTTATTTTTGGTTTGACTCAGATGAGGTTCCATCTCCCTGCATTAGAGGTAAAATAATTCAACCTGACCTCAACACCTTCACACATTCCAAGGCCGTTGGAGAGTAGACACAAAGATCAGGTCCATTAAATGACACATAGAGGATAATAGGATTTAGAACTGCAAGCAAAATCTATTCTTGTACTTAGTTCAAATACCGTATATATTCAGTAAAGCTCTCCTCATTCAAGCAGCACAGGCACATTTGGAACCCTGCATCCATGTGCACTGATGCTATTCTGGAGGAAAGACCATTAATCAGCTTCTCGTCTTACCTTCTTGGCAGCAGTATTCAAAGTTATTCATTCTTACTGAATTATAATCTTCATATACTACACAGAGGTGATTAATCACACTGAACAGCAAAAATAACGCTTTATTAAGCACAGCTTATCGGTCAAGATTATTAAATTAATATATAAAGTTGAAATATTAAGCTAATTGGAATCTGATGATGTACCAGTGTGACAGGGTAAATGAAATCCCTGAACTGAAAAGGTCATCTTCCACCAGCAGGTCCTGGCAATTACGGAGTTACCATTATATAGTAGTCAGCTTGCTTGGAGGCTGGTGGAGAGGAATGAGAGCACCTACAGGCTGGATAAAAGCCCAATATTTTCTGTGTGCTTTTTTGTTTGTCAGACTAAGCAGAGCTGTTTCCTGCCTTACGGCTGCCGACTACTGATCAAGCAAGGGACTGGCATTTGAAGGACCAGAGCTTATTTTGTGCTCTCCTCTCTGGACCTGTTTTTGTAAATTGGAACATTTTTCCCCTTTAGTTCTACTTTGTTTGTCCCTCACCAAAGTAGAAAAAGAGCTCTGAGCTGCTATGTTTGAGGGTGCTGTTGATCCGATAGGTAAAACTGTCAATGTGTTAATCTCCAAACATTTTTCAAAGGGGGTGGAGGTTCAAATGGAATCAGCTGAACCTGGGAAGGCCCCAGTTGTTACCCCTAGTGACCAAATCGTGACAACATTGGTACTGAAATTAATTTGGCTCCATAACAACAAAATGATGGCACCATGAAATATGCCTGGGGAAACGCAGTATTTGTTGAGGGTAAACCAGTGGACCTGTGCACATTTTGGTCAAACCATCCTTGTTTATCATGTAGCCAAATTACCAGGACCGGGACAAGTAATGCAGAAGTCGGTGGCAACAGATCACTTACAGACAGCACAACAAGAGCAGTGTGTAATTTATAATACAGGAGCCCACAGGGAATAAAGGGTTCTTACTATTACCGTCTGATTGTAGAATATTTGAAAAGTGGCAGGTTCCCGTCAAGATTATTAGGAAGCTTGGGCAAGTAAATTATGAAGTGAAGCAGCCAGATCACCACCAACTGACCCAACTTTGCCACATAAATCTCTTGAAGTCGTGGAGATAACAGGAAGTCATGTTTGTAGCTCTGGATTTTCTGAAAGCTGACTTTGGACCAAATTATGAGCCAATATAAGACAGTGTACAGTCAATATGGAAGAAAGTTTGACTCAGGGGGCAACAGGCCAAGGTGATCGAGGTGCTGGGCATGTTTAATGATGTGTTTTCAACATTGCTAGATCGGACACATGTCATTCCACATGCAGTCATTACTCCAGAGGGGTGTAGAGTGATAGAAAGACCGTACTGAATCCCAGAGAGTCGGTGAGCAGCCGTAAAGGAGGAGGTGAGGAATATACTTGAACTGGGCATTATTGACCTGTCCCGCAGCGAATGGTGCAGTCTAATCGTGCTGGTGTCAAAACCAGATAGCTCCATTCGAGTCGGTGTTGATTTCTGGTGAGTTAATACATACAACTTTGATGCACATCCCATGCCCCGAGTGGATGAGCTCTTAGGCAGGCTGTGTAGGGCATGATATATATCTACCTGGGACTTAACCAAGGGGTATTGGCAGATCCCATTGACTCTCAAAGTAATCAAAGCCTAAAACAGCTTATTCAACTCTGGACAGACTGTTTTATTTCCTCATGATGCCTTTTGGATTGCACAGAGCCCCTGCTAGGTTTCAAAGACTGATGGACCAATTTTTGCATCCTCACACAGAATTCACATCCATATATATATATATATATATATATATATATATATATATAGATATATAGATAGATAGATAGATAGATAGATAGATAGATGTCGTGGGTATCCATAGCCATGACTGGGACAGTCATTTGAGGAGTTGACTGCGATTCTGACATCTATGAGGCAGACGTGGCTAACGGCGAATCCTGGTAAGTGTGAAATAGGGAAACAGGAGGTCTGGAATATTGGTTATGCTTTAGGGATGGAACAAAGTACAAACCCTGACAGAAGTCCCCATTCCAACTAATAACAAAACAAAGATAGTCTATACAGTAGCAAACATAATATATTTGCTGTTACATTTCTGTGCCCCATTATCCACAAGTAACACTTAAACTAGCTGATTAACACACTTTGTACTTACAGTACATTAATCTGGATTGATTAATCACCAACAGTACATTGACTTTAATAGGAGAGTTAAGTGCTGCCACCTGCTGCCAGACCCCTGGATCTTCACAATGGAACTTCAGGAGATGCTGGACAATAACCAATTATCTTGGCTGGCACAGAATAAACCTTTATTTGACACAATTCTTTAAAGAAAGATGCAACTCTTCACAATGAAATCATACCACTGTCTGTTTTACAGTCCAGAGATAAGAACAGACTACTGATCATATTATAAGCCCTTATTTTATTCATTACAGCATTTAACAGTTAATAATCTGAAAACACAACTTTTAGATTTTTGGATCAGACCAGCCATTACCAGTTTGAGTTATTATTTTCTACACTCCACTAAAGTACTTTATTTAAATGCTTTGGAACTTGCAGCTTACTTAAAAACACAAAAGTCAGTTTGTCATTTTCTTGGCTTGTCCAAAGCACAAGGTAGGACGTTACCCTGAGTGCTGCTCTGGGTGCTGCCTTAAGCAAGAGATCATAAATGTCACATTTCTGTTACAACAAACAGTAGTTGCACTGTTGAAATTATCACCATGTGATATTATTATATTTACCTAGAGATCAAAAGTTAACCACATGGGATGTACAATTACATAGAAATAGTTATAACATATTTAATTAAAATTGACATCACTTTTTTGGTAATACAGATCTATATTCTAAGATATGTATACGATTACATAAAAAATAAAAAAATAAAAAGACACAAAAAAAAAATGTAACTTTTCCTTTAAAAAAAAAAATCCATATGTGCAGATTCAGCACTTTAAAAAGTATTTCACAGCTTACCTTTAACTGTTCGCTTCTCATGAGCAACAGTTAACTCCGAGCAGTGCAGTGAAAAAATGAAATAAGACCTGGCAGCTATGGGAAAATAGTGACGTCTGTAGATTTTTTAATTTGTGAGAACTGTGGACTGGTGATATATTCAATAGTTATAAATGTCAGTGGATGCAGCACAAATCAAAATCTGAAAAAAGTCAAGTAGAAAAAAAAAGAAATCTGATAATGGTTTACACTACCCTATTTTCTTAACTCTTCTATTTTTTTTTTTTTTAATCCAGTGTACAGACCAGGTAAACATTCTGTAAAATCTACATTCCTCAGCAAACATAATCCCACAGTAATGCTGTGGTCGAAGAGATATCCATGCCCTGAGCCTACAAGCAACAAACTGACCTAGCATTTCCTCCCTCCTACTATATCTGGTAATACAAAATGAACAACACTTTTAATACATATTTATTTAGTATATTGTATATATTTCCAAAACCTTGTATTCACTTTTAACGTATTTATAGCAACTAAAGTGTTCTTGGTTCTTCAGGTGATGTAGCCCTACAGGCCCAATGAAGCTAGTTTGTACAGATGCACATGACCTACCTTGTTCATTTCAGGATATCATTAAAAAGCTTGTAAAACAAAAATACACATATTAACATATCTGTTGATTTAAGCCATTCTAATCACTAATGCCACAACACTTTCCTAAAAATGCATGCTTATGTCACTTTTATGCTTCAGGTTCTAGTTTAGTGGCTTTTAAAAGCTGTCATAACAACATCACAGTCAATATATTGCACGTTGTACAGTACCAGTCACCATTGCATACGTCTGGGGTAAAATAAGGAAGAAATATGAATTAAAAATGATATCTTTTATGGATACCAAGACATTTTGGGGTGTATTCACAAAGCATTTACATCCTTGCCAAGAACAAATATATATATATATTATATATATATATATATATATATATATATATATATATATATATATATATATATAATATCTATATAATATATATGTATAATATATTTATAATAATTTAATTATAATACAATTCTACAAATTTTATTGATTTGGTAAAAGAAAACCATTTCAGTTAATTAATGGAATTAATTACTTATAACACCTAGTATTAGTTTACTCTCTGGGCTCCATTTTAATGACAGGCCAAACCATAACACTAAGGCAAAATGCATTGGATGAAAAAAAACTTGATGAAAATATGGTAACAAATAGGTTTTCAGTTGACTGCGTCCCGGGGACTCGCATATGTCTGGCTGAAATGGGCAGCCCCACCAGAGATTGATATTATTTGCTTAAATCATGCAGGTAATACAACTATGTTGTGTGAATTGCAATCCTGGTTGAGTAGAATAGTTGGTTGCCATTTGATCTTGAAATTTTGTTTTTGTGGATTCTATTGGTATGCCTTTTTTGTTCTTTGTGGCTTTTAGGGTTTGTTTTTATTGTTAAAAGAAAATTAAAAACTTTCAAAAGAATAAGAAAAAGATTTGTGTACCATAACATAAAGACATTGTACTTTATAGGGACCTCTAACATTTTCACTGGGACCTCCAAAATGTCCTCTGAGACCTTGGGTAGAGCCTGATGTACATATAAAATATATCCAAGGATTCCTACAGAACTATAGCTTCAGCAATTCTGGTCCTGATGGTCATCTAGAAACTGGGTTAGGTTAGGGTTTAGGTTAATGGATAGAACAAATATCCAGTCAAAATGTTTAGTACAACATAAAAAAAAAAAAAAAAAAAAAACTGGTGGTAGAGCTACAGTAGGCTACCCTACTTGCCCACATTTACCATTACATAAGTTTCTTATAATATTAACAATCATAATAACACAAATAAAATATCGCCATGGTAATCATAGGTAAAATGTTATATTTTTATGTTATTGGGGATCAAGAATACCAGTAGTCTATATGAGTTCAACACATTTTTGTAATTTTCTAGAACTTCATTCTGTAACTGTAGCAGAAAGCTGATGTTAAGCCCTGTATTTGTTTTTTTTTTTTTTTAACAAATCTGTGTAACCAACCGGTTTTCTTTTTTCTTTTTCATGTTTTCATTCTTCTGAAACTAATCTTGTTCTCTGAAAGAGATTTTACTTCAAATCTATACAGCTTGGAGGTTGGTGGCTCTCAGCAATAATATAGGAGACTAATACTGAATGAATAGGTCTCTAAAACCACTTATGCCGTATGCTTATTGTTTTTTTCTGTTTGGTCAAAGAAGCATGGCAGGGCTAATTTTAGCAGATCTCTGTACCATTGCTTGGTACAGCCTTTAGTTATAGTAGAAAGTTGTGCGGGATCTTCACTACTGAAGTCTTGTGAACATAAGGTACGGCTTCTGGACATGTTTCCATGTAAAGAAAACAACATGGTTCATTTGCACAGCTTTTTATCCTGAGAAGTAATCATTTCATATTTTTAAGTATACATGTGATTTGTGTATCAGGTTTGAAACGTATTTGCAGCTATTCGAAAGGCTGATAGCAAAATAATACGTGCATATTCACTTGTAAAACTGTGAAATTATTTCCAGACATTATGAAATATGAGATGTAGCCTTATGTATTTAAAAAAAAAAATGTTTCAGAGAGGTAATGAAGATATGTTTCCATATAAATCATAAATAGACTATTGCAAAAGGCTGGAAGTATATATTAAAAAAAAAAAAAAAAATCATGTTTATGACTATAACAAAACATTGCAGTCATTGATGCAAACAATTGTTCCATGAATGTAAATATTTCTAAATACTGCACTAACAAATGTGTATAGATGTATCAGCTTGTACATGTATCTACAGAACAATATTAAATATAATATGGATTTTGAGAAAGAGATGAACATTGTAAATTGTTCAAATAATACCTTTGTGCTACATTGGCTGCCAAAAGGTGCTCTGATTCTTTAACCTAGACCAGGTTAAAGCCTCTATAAACATTGGCTTCAGATGTGCACCATATGTAAAAATCCTTTTAAACAAACAAACTGTAATGGTAGTGGTCATACATCTAAAGACAACATTCTCCTGAAAAATCAGTTATATACAATAAAATGTGCGTTTTGCCATGAAACAGTAGCTAGAGCAACAGAAATACAAGAACAAAATGTTTGGTTACTAAGAGAAATTTAAGACCCAGAGAAACTAAAGACTTCCTTTCACCTGTGAACATGTCACCTTCTTTCTCCATTGCTGTAAACAGTCATTTATTGTCTATTTTCTTAGAACTATACGGTCTGATTGTTAAAAATATAAACTGCAGAGCTGTATGAATGATCTAACCAGTCCATTACCTCACTGATCATAAAGTGTTCCTATGGGAATAGCAAACACATGATATCTTCTTTCTATTTCCTACCCCTGGTAATCAGAATTACATGGCATTACGGTTCTTGCATTGGTTTCACTATTATCAGGAGAGTCCCAGTAAAAGGCTGGATTTTAAAATGACCAGTATTTTTTGCTTTGTGTTTTGTTTTGTTTTTTTTAAAAAGCTGCACTTCATTATTCTTGCCACCAGATGGCAGATGAAAATGTAAACTCATTAATATTAGCGGTGGGCAATGATATGAAAATTTGACATCAATATCGTGCATGTGTTTCGATATTGATAACACAGATTTCTTGCAAAACACAGGAACACAATTACATAATAGATGTTAGCATATATTGCCACATGAAAAGCAACAACCTGGTTTAACTCCAAACTTAATGTAGAATGCAAATAGCATTTGGTACCTAAATGCCAATCAATTAAATAAAATGCTTAAATAATACTTTAGTGTGTGGTGTTTCTTTGTCTATAAAACAGCACAGTGTTTACTAGCTATACAATAAATATATTAAAAAAAAGCTTTATCAACTGGAAGACTTCTATTTCCTCATACAGTATACTCATATCACCTTATAGTTATTACAGAGCGCATCGTAAACTTATCTTATGGTGTTTATAGTTAGATTATTATTCTTGCACTGGTCTTTTTCTACCTTGCCACATGAAAATTAAGAAACATTTAGATTTTTTAAACAGTATATATTTTCAGTAACAAATATATTTTTCTCTGAAATTCCTTGCTTTTTTTCTTTTCTTTAAATGGGACTCAAACCATCTAATCTATTGTCCTGTATATAAATATATGTAGTCAGTGTTAAATTACAAATAGGGGCAAACTGGAGAAAAGCTGAATCATTCCATTTCTGTCCATTACTTACTGTCCATGTAAATGTCTCTTCTTTTCACATGAGTCATCCAACCAGTGGGTAAATACTGAATTTTGCTGATCAGTGCACTTTATTATTGTCTAGTTGGTATTATTCATATTCATATTATTAATTTACAGTATATATGAATTAGGAGTGGTGTGTGTTTGATTGTTGTGCAATTCATTTTCTTTATAACGTTAGGCTACTTACCATAACTCTGGTTCCCTGAAAGAGAAGAAGACCACCAACCAAAACCTTTGGGATATGCCTGCCTTATGTTGGTATTCGTTGAGCATTTTATGTCAAAGCTGCCAATAGCCCCTCTGTGGAATGACGTCCTGTCCCACCTGCCGAGGGAATAAGTAGTCGTTCTGTGGAGCTCACTTCCTCTTTTATATCGAACCTGCGAATATGAGTGATGCCTGCAACTGAAAAAGGTGGGGGGGAGGGGGCTAAGGAGAGGACAAAAGGCAGCACGGAAAACTCAAATACGCTCCCCTGAAAGGTGAAGTGGAGATATTTCCTGTGCCCTAGACGGATAGGAACATGGAAGTACGCATCTGTGAACAGGCTGGCTGTGGGGATGCCATTAGGCCAGAAAGGAACACACAGACAGGCAGTACTGGCGGTTGAAACTGAGATGCTGCGGCGCTCAGTGAGTTTAATAAACAAATAAAGAAAAGACTTAAACATAAACAGCGCACTGTACTTTAGGGCAAAATAAATAGACTAACAAAACTTACTAACAATAAACGAAACAGACACTAACCAACCGGACGAACTCTAAACAAACAAGTGTCGTGCTGATCTAATTCAGCACGTATGGCAATTGTAATTTCATTTTAAAGCTTTCTCCAAACTTTCTCTCCCATTCTCTTGCCCTGAACATTCAACAATGTGTGAGTAAAACACTGCATCTTTTATGCAGGTGTACCAAGACCTGATTTCTAATTAATCGTTCAATTGAAATCTTGGTACATCAGCACGTGAACTAATTTGTGCACTTCCCCGTGCTCACATACAAATACCCCTTTTAATCTGCACGTGAAGTGATTGTGCCATCCTGATATCTAAATACAATTGTATATCTTAAATCATTCAGGCTTCACAGACCCATTTATATCCCGTGCACCAACATCTATACACTAAAATTAACACACCACAAGCAACACAACACAAAATACAAACATGCGCGGGGTACATTGCCACAGAGTCCTTCTGTTGTAAACCAATTGCCTGGCCAGACAGATTGGAAGATGTGTGGATACGTGTCCATCTGGAACCTCCTCTCCTTCAAAAACCCATTGAGGTGTCTCAATCAATCAATCAAATTTATTTTGTATAGCGCTTTTCATGCCAAGACATCCCAAAGCGCTCCACATTACAAAAAACGATCCTTTACAATAATATAAGATACAATAAAATACTTAAAAACATCCAATTACAAATGGGAATAAATAAAAACATAAATAAATAAATAAATAAATAAATAAATAAATATTAACAGAATTAACTAAAATAGGTCATCACAATCTAAGGCCTTTGCATAAGGATATGTTTTAAGCTTTGGAATCGGAAGCGGAATCAGATTTTGAAAACTGCCCATGACTGGCAGCTGCAGACTTGGGTTTTGATAGTGCTGTCGGTGGATTCCGTTTTCAGGGAATATTAATTATGCTGATGGTGTCATAAAAAAGAGGCAGATTTTCTTTCTTGAATGACTCTATACCCATTCATAAAGTGCTTTGCAACAGTCGCCACTTGATCATTTTATGAATAGCAATATGGAATACTTTTGTTATTTTTAAACTAAATTCATTTTATTACGGCAGTCAGCAAGTGTCCTCTACTTCAGCCATGTGCAGGCAAATGATCCATCATAATCAGCTGTCATTTTGGCATTTGTTTTACTCCTCAGACAAGTGATTTTGGGCCCTTTTCATACTTATGGCCACTCCTCAATTGGCACTCAAATATCTAATTGGGGAATGCTTACACCTGTGATTGTTGGCAGGGACAACCTTACATTCCCACACACACACACACTATTTACATTTTAGTGCTTTTGCCCTGCCACACAAGCCTAGGCATAGGTACATGGTTACGTAGAATAGAGAACACACAGCAAACATTATGATACAAATAGAACTTCCCCACTTAATAATATACTCATCAGGGGCAGTTCTTTTTTGCCCACGTCATCTCTGACCTTTTACTGTTTATATAAGGTATTTAATTTCTGCTGCTTCTTTGAATTGCACACTTGAACCATTGTGGAAAAGATTTGGGTATAAAAGAGCAGCTTTGTCTTGATAATACGGTGGTGCAGAGCCTCAATGTTTCTGCCTAACCATAAAATAATGGCTCATAATCAAAAGCGATTCATAGCAACATAGCCTTTACCTGTTTTTTTTTTTTTTTATTTATTTTTATTAAGCCTGTCATATAACAGTAAAAGGCAATAATCTTTTGTAGATCCAGCTTAATGCTAGCTCTTCTTCCTTTAACGGTTGATGATTTATCATGGAAATGAATAAGAGTTTTGCACCATTACTCTCACTGTAAATATATAAAAAAGTTGCTATATCCTGTGAATACAAATAACCCTATTATTGTCCCCAAATCAATCCAGCTTTATTTTCCTTACAAGGTCACTAGCAAGTAACAGTAGGTTCAGGATGATCATATATATGTAGAGTATTACATATATAGGTTTCAAAAACTCAATTAATCAATTAGGTCCGTCACCATGCTACCAACTCTCTGCTGATGAAGAGAGGTTGATTCAATTACTGGGGATGTCTGTTACTGGTTATTAAAAATACCTGTAATAATTGCATATCTTCATTGCAATCTGGCATGACCTTTGGATTTTTCATCTAGCGGACTACAGTAGAATACAGTAGCATGTTGTGCCATTGTTGAAGACAATCTTCTTTTCACTGCTACAGCTCAATCCAGATTCAAAACTAGCTGCAGACTAAGAACCTTGATGACTTTCCACCCTAGTGGTAAAACATTCATTCAAAATCAACATTCATTGCATGCTGAAATAAAATTGAAATGAACCGAATGTGTATTATATGTGTATAAAACAATGCATTGTCCAAATATGTACTGTACAAGTATTACATTGCATGATTATCTGCTGTGCCTTTCTCTGTACCTTCTGTGCAATGGTGATAAAGTAAGCTTCAAAACCACTGCTATTATTAATTTTGGAGAAACATTCCTAATCTAAACATATTGTATTAGCAAGACCAGCCGTGCCTGTCAGCTGGTCTCATAAATCCAAAAAAACATGCAGCAACCTTTTAAAATGAAGCTGTATTTGTCATGTTACATTCTTGCCAATATACATAAGGCTACAAACGAAATAGCAATATGGATTATGTGATAGAGAGACACTGTAAAGCCATGAATCATGGTTCTGCCTCAAGTCTTAAATTTATAGCTCAAAAAGTCTCAGTTTCTCAGAGAGGTGGTAATACAATTAATCTGCAAATGAGAAGAAAGTCATTCTGGATTTATACTTTAAAGTCTATGGAACCACATGGACTTAATGAAACATTAAAGAACTCAATCCATATCTCTCCCAATATATATTAAAGATAATTCATTGTTGTATGCCGACTTCAGGTGGGTGAGAATCACGTTCCAATTTCTTTCAATCATTGGTATTCAATAACTGTGTTTAAGTTATCTATGCAATATGATCTGTAACATATAGCAGACTATAAGGCTGCATTCTGAAGTAGTTTAATATATTAGTGTCTGAGTGTAATTATTGTATAATTACACTATGTATGGACTAACAATTAATTCTAAAACCATTTTCATTTCATGAATGCTATGATAGGTGAAACATAAATAATGCCTATAGCTATTATCCAAATCATGGTTTCATTATTGGACTGATTGCTGTCTACTATATATGATAAAGCTGTTTTTTTAATTGACAATCACTGCTTGATCAAGACACATTATGTGTTGAAGCATGTTGTGTTTGTTTTTTGTTTTGTTTCAATAATAGTATTTTTTTTTAACATAAATGTAAGAGGAATCTGATGTATAATATTAGCGGGAAAGTCTTAAAGAAGAAGAGATTTTTGAGTGTGCGACCAACATTGTCTCTACAAGCGTCATGTGCATGGTTGATTTGTTATTGCTGTTAACTATTTTTTTTTAGCTGTGTAGAGACATTAATATATAAACTACATTATGGTCGTCACTCTTTTTGGAAAAAGCTTTGCTCTGCATGAAACGGAAATAATAGAAATATTATATATATATATATATATATATATATATATATATATATATATATATATATATATATATATATATATATATTTGCATATTTTGATCAGCTATTAACTCTGACTTAGCAACATTGACCCTATTGAAATAAACAAAACAAAAAAACCAAAAAAAAAAGAAAAAAAAAATTCTCTCAATTGGATTTCAAATGGTGTATGTTGAAATAAAAAAAGTCCTAAAACGCATGAACCAGCTCTATCACAGTCCTCTTTCCACAGTATTTTTTATTGTACTTAATAAAGGGGACAGACAATACAAGACCTTTGAGAGCAGGTCTCCTGTATTGCTTGCAGTTAATTTGGGCAGGTCCACTGTCACAGAGCGATGCTCACTAAAATTGTCAATGAGGCATTTTTCTTGTCTCTGCATTGTAATGACTACTGCTTCCTGGTAGCAACAACACTGGTTTTACTGACACTAAATAAATAGAAAAAAAAAAAAGCTTTTACAATGTCATAAAAGTGTTACATTACTAGATTATACCTTTCCCACAGTTGCCTGACCTTCTAATGTTCGATTATTTAAGATGTACAAAGCCTGTGTAGAACTTGGAAAATTGGCAGCCACATTGGCAATTTTATATTATGCACTATGGGTGATTTGCATATTAAAGAAGGAAAATGTTTTTTTTCTAGTTCTGTAACTGGGAACACCTTGAGGTTTATATACAGTGGACTCGTACAGTGCACAGTTTTTAACTCTACTTAGGCAACCAATCTGGAAGGAAATACTCCACTTTAAAAAAACAAGTCGTACTGTGAAAATCTGTATTTTTTTGTTACTGTGGCACAGCTATCATGTTTAAATTAAATGATCCACACTAAAGCTTGTGTGCAATTACAAACAACACATTGATATGTACAGTATATATAAGAGCATTACTAACATTACTGAAATTTCTATAGACACGGATAACGGAATAAAAACTACTATCTAGAAAATGGGGTGGGAACACGAAGGAAATACATCTAAAATATCACTACCAGAACTACTAAACTTCTACAAAAAAATGAATAGAAAAATTATTAAGCTCTTCAAACTGAGTTTTTGTCCAAAAATGCAACAAGATGCAAGAGGCAGACACATTCCATATGCAGGATGAAGGACTACTTTTTTCCACACTGAAGTCATATTTTCGGTAGAATCACATATTGTCACTGATCCAACAGTTTACGGTTCTGGAAGGATTGTCCATTAGAGATAACTGGCCTCACCCTGTAGGTTCATGTGAATTTTACTTGATAGCTGCAGATTGATTAGGCCACACATATTCTACTTCATTGTGATAGTAAACCCACTGTTGCTATCATCCTGCCTTGTTGACTGCTAAATCATTGTGTTATTTATTTTCTGGGTATATACACTATTGAATTATCAGAACAGTTGTGCCACACAGGTTTTTTGAAAATCAGATTTTCAAATAAATGTACCACACCCAGAGATGTCACCAAGGATGGTTTTCAAATAAGTATAGAATACTATACTATGGAATAATAGTACAGAATAATTTTATGTAAATATTTTTCATTCTAACCTGGAGTAGAGGCCAAGACCACCAAAGGCTCTCTTTTGAAAGAAGCTCCTGGGGCTCGTTTCTAATTGCAAGGTCGTAACTGCACTTATGATGTCTTTCACCTGCCAATTCGACCGGTTATCACTGTAGTGAAAAAAAAATGAAGCTGACAAATGTTTTGTGATTCAAAAACACTTTATATACAAGAAAGGTATACCTCCAATACACTCATATAAGCACGAGATTCAAACTGACTTTGGACAAGGCCTCAGTACAGCTCAGTGCATACGTGCGTATCACAAAGCACGGATATCCATGAAGTCAATTCGAAAGAGATGAAATGACTGACAAAACGTTACAGTTTGATGTTTATACCTTTGTAAGCAATTGTTGACTCCCCTTCAACCCAGCTGGTTTCTGTCCAATAATCAAGGTAGTCGTTCTTTTATTACACATGGCGCGCCTACCACACACTTCCTCTGTGGGAAAGAGGGTGGTGCTCTCTGAACTTATAGTCTGCCACGTGCTACACTGAGTAGGGCACATCCATCTTGTCTTTTAAAATACCTTCCCCTGTCTCAGGGTCAGCCATGTGTAATGGCATGGTGCGTCCATTTTGTCTTTTAATGCACCTTCCTTCCATCTCAGGGTCAGCCGTGTATAATGAGAGAATTCTAAGCTTTCAGAATACCGCATCAAAACTACTATAAAATCACATTCACACACAGTTTAAACATAATGATTAAAAACAACTTAACTATAAAAGACACACACATATAATGTAAAACTTATAATTAATAATATAATTAATATCTCATGCAGAAAGCCATTACTACAATCACCAGTTTCTAACACTCGAATCACTGTCAGTGTTGTGTTTCTAAAAGACAGGTTGGCTAACAATGCCGCGTTATCTGAGAATGTATTAACCATGCAGCACAAGGGCACAGCATTGCTCTGACTAATTATTAAATAATGGAAAACTAATTATTATTAGCAGAAGACATCAGCGACACATTAGAAGTCAATATAAAAACTATAATTAACAAGGGAAGTTGTTGGGTGTGTTAGGATACAGATAAAAGGAAGCATTTCAGCAGGGCTAGCTTGCAGGTACTTCTAGAAGAAGTCAAAAGTAATAAGGATTATGTTATTTTCTAAATTGAACAACTGTGTAACAACCATATCCAAAAAGAAAAAAAAAAACACACCGCAATTGCTAACAGAATGAGTTCTGTTCGTGAAGGAAGGGGTATAACATGGTTGCAGGTAAAAAAAAAAAATGGTCTGGCTGTAGCAGTAGTTGCAGTAGTATTTTGCTGGGCAATATTATGAAGAACGCATGCAGCTATTACAATCTTCACTCATTTTTCTGGGTAATATTGTAGAGTGCTGCTAGATTTGTGTAGTGCCCTAAAGCACATTTTGAGGCCACCTATACACCTTTCAATGACCTGTCTAGTTTTGCAATGGTCAACATTGTATTCTTCCTCTGCTCTTGATGGTGGTTACTGGTGTTAGAAGATAAGGAAGAAGAGGATATCCACTGTCTCCCAACAAGCAGCCACACTGGAAGCCACCCACCTCTCCAGTGGCTTTAGCATCACAATTTGACTAGATAAATGCATCATGTGAGGCACCTGGCCACTTAGGCACCACATTTCTAATAGAGTTTCTGATCGCATATTATCTGGACGTTCAATGAATGTAATGTAAAAAAGATTTTGGTTATAGCAGTTGTGTGTGTGTGACATGCCCGGGGACCTTTATACAAATATATTGTGTTGTGTAAATGTAATTTTTTAAAAAATGTACTGTACAGTGCTTTGCAATACTTTTCTATGAAAAGCGCTATATAATAGCAATAAATAAATACCCTCCCTCTTTAAACGGTACTTAGCAATAATTTTTTCATTTGAAACCATGTCAGAAATGCAGCATACACATCTTCCATTGAAATTCCTATGAGCCAATGCTCTCTGTCATTGTAAATATTTCTGTTTATGCCTTAAATACACTGCATGCATCAGAGCAGTAATGTTTCTGAAGGTTCAAAACAGGAAATGACCGTGAGATCTGCCTGTCGGATTTATACACCAAGTAAGTTGGTATAGTTAGAATACGACAAGTAATACGGTCAGGTAGTGTGTGCGACGTTATATAGAAATGCTATTTCTATCATGTATTCTGCTCCCAGTATCGTACTTACTCGACACGATATTGTAAATGCATATAGAAACGAGCCCCTGCTCTAGTTTATCTTGGCATGTGATCAAAAGTATCTCAGGAGCTCAAGAGTTTGGTTTCCTGATGTATTCTAGGGCTATTGGTTGTAAAAGAGCTGCATTCGGTGTTACAATGAGCACATTCAACATTTTAATTAGAAAAGCCACATTTTTAACCACTGTGTGGTATGTTCCAGGTTTTCTATCATGATCTGTGACAGGGCTAGGAGCCTTGCACATGAAAAGGGGGAAGGGCAAAGCCCTGCTGTAAACTGTATTTGTTTGGTATTATGATTTTAAAATGTATTGTTTTGCAGAGTGGATGGGGAAGCCCCATCCACATTAAAAACCTTGTGCAGAAGGTGACCATCTCCCTATTAATTAATTGTTTAATTTGTTGCTAATCGGGAGATGGTCACCTGCATATAAACCTGCAGCTCTCTGCACTCTGGGTGGGTGTTCGGAAGTGGAGAACGAGAGCGGAGGAGACGAGAGAGAAAATGAAACTAAAATAAATCAAGGAACAGTGAAGGCGATTTGCCCAGCCTGACCTGGAATACTTATTTTCTTATTACTTTCATGATTATTTTGTTTAAACTTTTATTTTGCTCTGTGAGCATTGTTTTGTTAAAATATTTTTTGTTTTGGTTTTGTTATTTAAATAAAAACAGCGCACGCCGCGTCTTTAGCCTTGCAGTACTGCATTTGTTATTCTTCCTGCATCTGGCCTTTCTTTTATAAGGGATCATGTGACAGAGCAGGTGCAGAAAAAAAAAAAAAAAAAAACTGCATGCCCCTGGGATCTTCCTTAATTCAGCTACATAGAAAAATAAAGTTTTAGAAGAGAGCTAGTGGTGTGAGGGCTTGGATCAGGGGCTGTTTATTTCCCTAGACCCTGTCTGTCACAGCTGTAATTTGAACAAAACACCCACACATACTGTATATGCTTTGTATTAACATTCATAAATCCTAGTGCTGTTTTTTCATTTTTTTGCAAACTTCTAGTCCTGTGGCAATTGTGAGTTAGTACTGTAAATGGAAAATCTCTACACAAAATCATGGCTTCGGAAGGGACAGCTGTACACCCCTAGTTGCCATTTTTCAAACCACCTCACTTCAGATATTAAGCTTTTATAAGTTGCTGGAAAAAAATGAATTTTAGCTGCTATAGCTAGTTAGCATGGTAAATGATGACAGGAGCAGAAACAACAATAGTGAACAGGATATTACTCATATAAGTATTAAATATTATGAAAATGTAAATTACAATTATCCCTTTATTTGTTGAGTTTAAAACATTGCATTTCGTATAGGCATATATTAAACTATTTGCTTTCTACAGTCTGATCACGGTGTGCAAGATTTTTGTCTGGAAGTATCCAGTAGACGGCCTTTATTTTTTCATTATTTCAAGTCTTCATGCAGATATGCATACTTTGTGATGTATTTTTTTTCATGGGGGCATTGCGAATGCTTTATCCTATGTAGCAACTGGCTTCTTGTCCTGAATTCCCAAATTTAATTCCATCATAGCTGTTGTTGACCAAAAGTACCATGGCTAACATTCTTAATGTTAGCATCATAAACACATGGCACTGCTTTGGACATCTTCCAAGATCGAAATGTGACAGAAAATGCCTTCCTGGGGCCTGTATAGTATGTCTTCTATAACCGATTTATCTGTGATTTAGTGCAAGACAGTCCATTGGGAAAATTGAAATAATCTTTTCACATTTCCACATCTACTTACCATGTTTCACTCTTTGTGTATTGGCCCCAGTTCATGCAAACTGTATTATTACAGTGGTACATGCAATTGATCTAAATATGGCATGTAGTTCCACATAATACAAACTTCAATATTGTGGAGCCATGTCATAATAAATAAGATCAAATGTTTGTTAGTTACTGTCGCATGAAGAATAACGAGGTAAACTCTTGTTAGAAATTAGTGTTTTTTAATGTTAACTAGTGTAGTTCGGGGGGGGGGGGGGGGATGAAAACAAGGGCTTCGGCTCGTCCTAATTTCACCTGCCTATCACCCTAGACTTCTTATATAAACTGAGTCACAGCTCTGCTCATTCTCTTGTGTTAGCTTTTTTCCTCCTCCTCAATTTTTCATATGCTGCGTGTATTTGTGTCGGTCTCCTCTGGGGGGGGATAGTGAGTCTCACTTCCCTGACATGAAGTTCCAGTAACTTCATAGGTTCTTCGTGTGGTCAGAGGGGACCACAGGCCACACCATTCTTTCACAGCTCATGCGCTATACCTTGCCTCAAGCCCAAATGGCTTTGTCTTACTTCCTCCTTTATTCTCCCGGGATGTGGCCTTCATACTCTTAGTGCTCGAGTCTCATAACTAACAATTATTTGTGTTCTTTCAAGTTCTCTTTTCTTTCTTACGTCAGGGCTTCGTATAAGCTGTTCCGTCCTCTGTGTGTCAAACCCAGTCAGTAACTGGGACCCAGTCACGAGGCTCCACCTATAACAACTTTCCTAGAAGTCAGAGGACTGTATTTTCAGTGGCCCGGAGGCTGATAGGGCTAGCCTCTTGGAGTCTGGGCCCGTCCTTTTCTCTCTCCCCTTCTAAAGGCTGAGCCTCCAATCCTAAATTGCAAAAACACTCCCTTCCTCTCGCAGCCCTGGCTCCCGCCCCGTGAATTACCACAAATTCAAAAATAAATAAATAAACAGAGGGTTTAAAGATTCAAGTTAAAAAATATAGTGTGGTAATACTACTTTATATCATTTATGCAATAGCCTCTTGTGATCTTTTTTCTGGCAGGGATGATTTGTGACCAGGGGCACGTCAGGATTAGACAGCTGTTTAAGAAAAGGTCAATTTAATGATTTTCCTAAAATTACTAATAGCTTCATTGCGGAGATCGCAACGCTGAACCACTAGAGGCAAGAAGCACCTAAGATATTTTCATTCATTGCACAACACCCTGAAAGGCAATTGTCAAGACTTTTACAGTAATCTGGTTTATTGCATTATGGGTCTGCCTTTGAAATGCAAACATGGCACAGATAGTATCCAAGGGCATACACAAAAAGTATCTGTGATTTTACTAGCAAACGCTGCTCAATTATTGCTTTATTATTTGTAAGTTACAATGCCAATCTTTGTTAATGATAAAAACACAATATTCACAGTTTTTACACCAAAGTACAGTTTGCACCACTTTTGTAAAACCAGTAACAAACTACTAAAAGGGATTAATGCTTCATTATGTTAACATTTTTTTTTTCTTTCACAACAAAATAAATGACACTTTGGTATAAAACCTTGATATAGTTTTTTTTTTTTTCTTTATTTGTATTATTATTTTATAAAATTATAAATAATTTGTGTCATATGCATGACACGAAGACTGAAAAGTTTTTTTTTTTTTTTATAATCAAGAATCCTGCATACTTAGAGCTTAACAACAATTAAATCCGAAGTGAAGTGTGAACCTTTATTCTATTATTTTCTCATCATGAGCATTTCTTTATCGATATCTGTATGCAGCACTTCAGATTTCAGATTTCAGTAGCACTTAATATGGAAATGATATTAGACCTCACAGACATGAAGTAAATTGGTCTTCAGTTGTACTTCTGTGGATAACCTATTATGATGTTTATTTCAGATTACCTGAGCTAGGCTGGTCTGTCTTCTTGACAGGCACAAAGTCTTCCTCTGGGAAATCATTCCCCAGATTTAAGTTCTATTTTAAGCACTGGTTATGTCAAGTGAAGAAACTCTCTGATTATTGAAATCACTGCCAAATCACTGCCTGTTTTTATTTTCATGGGGAATGTGAGTATAGAGGTTTATAAACAATCCTAAAAAGTCAATGAGACAATGGTGTAGCATTGAGGCATCTCATCACCCAACTGAATGTAACACTGCATACAGTTTTAGGCAGAACTCTAAAACTGAAAAATAATGATTTTATTGACAAGAAAATCCTTGCAATGTTCTCCAAAAGTGGAGCAGAGATTGGACTAAGGAGGTACTCCCAAAAATAGAAGCAACCAAATAAACCAAAAACATGTATTGCTCAGCAACTGAAATCTGATAAGCACATAACATTAATTAAAGTGCTACAGTAAAAACGACATCCTTGACTTTTCAACACTGTTCTTTTTATATTTAAAATAACAATTTGGCACCATCTGTTGGACATTGTTGTTAAAACTAAGTACAACTTTCAACCTAACACAATTTCAACACATGTCCACTAAAATTCTAAATAAATACATTTATAATAAAATGTATTTGCGATAACTATATAAAGTTCTGCATTTTTTTCCATGGTTATCACAGCTTCACGATTTCCGTGAATTTTATCCATTGCCGTGTAATTTGTTGTTCCTGGTGAAAACTCCCATTTCTGAAAGCATAGTGTAACTATACATATTTGTATCACTTAAAAATAAATATAGCAAATGTTTGCCTTATTGACGCATTACCAGTTACACTGAATGTACGAGCCTGGCATCTGGTTCAGTTTGCTTGCAGTGTTATGCCAAATAATGTCATCTGAAGAGAAGTGTCACAATTATAGTCAGCGCACATGCAAATTCATTTGCGTTTGCCTAGTTTATTTTTTCCGTCATTTTTTAATCTTGTCTGCCAAAAGTGTTGCAATTCTTGTATAAGAAGCCGTTGCTGAGTCCCTCAACCTTCAGATATCTTAACTTTAGGTCTATTATACAAAATATGTTGTGTGTGTGTGTATATATATATATATATATATATATATATATATATATATATATATATATATATATATATACACACACACACACACAGGGTTGAAATTCTAAACAAAAAAGTGCAGGTACTCATATGCACAGCCAAATGTAAACATTTTAAAAATTGAGACA
Organism: Polyodon spathula; assembly: GCF_017654505.1. Taxonomy (NCBI): domain Eukaryota; kingdom Metazoa; phylum Chordata; class Actinopteri; order Acipenseriformes; family Polyodontidae; genus Polyodon; species Polyodon spathula. The sequence continues at coordinate 75,246,206 of NC_054536.1, forward strand.
ATTTGAGTGTCAATAAATAAATACTTAAACAATGTATACATATTGGCACACGATACATTTATAAATAAAAAATAAGCCTTAAAAAATAACTGAGCGATTATAACCAGTTCACCATAAAAAAAAGAAACTGAAAATACTGAAAGCTTTGTACCCTCTGCTTGTATCACTCAGTCATGTACTGTAATATAACACTTAAATTAAACTTTAAATGACAAGCATTGAGAAATATTACACTTTGCAGTAACTGTTTCAAGATATCCTTAAAAAGGGATGATGTTATAAAAAAATTGTATAAAAAAACTGTGCTATGAAAAAATTATACATAAAGGTCTAAGTCAAACAATGCACAACAGGGGCTAAAATACACCTGAAATGTATTATGTAACAGGCACTACTATGACTAATGATGCACTTGGCCATTTTAATCTCCATAGTATTCTCTGAAATCATCCCCATACTTTCCAAACCCGGGGTACTCACCTTCAACAGGACCTGGCCATGCTATAATAATAGTAATGGTAATAATAATGGATTAGAACATATGTCCCTGTTTCTTTTACTTATTTTGTACTTACTACTTATCTTACAATAATATATTCTGCGTACTTCTCTGTTGTATTTCTGTGTAGATTAATTATATGACCTTTCCAGAAAAATATTTTTCAGGCAGAAACAGTATAAAGTAGACTTTTAAAAACATTTTATCCCTGGTATTGTGGTTTCTGCACAAGAAACAAAGTGGCAAATGACACATTTTCATAAAGTAATATCATTACTGTGGTTTACTAGTGCCTTTTCTTAGACGCATGCAAGTGGAAAGTCACATTTAACTTAAATAAACTCTTTAAAATGTTTTAGAAAGGGGCATTGTACACAGTTTATGGGGTGGGAACCAGGGTTGTGAGAGGAAGAGAGAGTTTTTTGCAACTTAGGATTGGAGGCTAGGCTTCTAGACAAGGGAGAGAGACAAGGACAGGCCGGATTCCAGCTAAGAGAGCCTTCCCTATCCTTTCCTCCAGGACCTTGAAAATACAGTCCTCTGACTTCTCAAAGAGTCGTTATAGCCTTGGCTTCGCGACTGGGTCCCAGTTAACAACCAGGTTCAACCCTCAGAGGATGGAACAGCTCATACGAAGCCTTGATGTAAGGAAGAAAAGAGAATCTGAAAGAACACAAATAATTATTAGTTATGAGACTCGAGCACTAAGAGTATGAGGGGCACATCCCGGGAGAATAAAGGAGGAAGTAAGACAGCCTGTTTCTTGAGGCAAGATATAGTGCATGAGCTGCGAAAGAATGGTGTGGCTGGTGGTCCCCTCTGACCACATTAAGAACCTGCAGAGTTACTGGAACTCCAGGTCGGGGAAGTGAGACTCACTGTCCCCCCAAAAGAAGGACCACCGGCTCCCCGCTGAACCCGCACCTGTGAAGACAAACAAAGACAACGTGCCAATGTATAACAAAAAAGAGACAAACAATGACAAACAAAATAACTAAAAATAGATGGAGTAGAAAAAAAGGGGAAAAACTTTGGTGGTCCTGGCGGAGAGGACGCCTCAACTCCGGGCATAATAGCTATAGACTGGTAAGCTGCAATTATATCGGATGGCAGTGATCGGATGCAGGAGTTCTGCTGAAGAGGACCACCACCCCATGGTCTTGATCAGGTGATGGCTGATGCAGGCTTTGGCTGCTGAAGAGGCTGTGGCAATCCTGAAGGAGTGTGTGGTGTAGAATAGGGCAGAAAGACCTGCTCTGGTGACGAGAGCGTAGAGGTGGGAAGAGAACCAAGTGGGAAGAGAACCAATGTCTGGTAATGATGCTTTTCGAGCAATTATAGGAAGTGTGGAAGAAGATGCAAGGGGGTTCTTGGTGATTCCTTGGAGTGTCGGACGTACTGCTGGGATGACTGCATTATTTTAGATGCTTGGAAGATGCGAGCTTGGATGATGAAATTGTGGGAAACTGATATCCAAACAATTAAAGATAAGCTGCTGGAACTTCATTCGTTGATTGTTCCAGTTTGCAGCAAGGTGTACCACATTCTAATGTTTACAGAGATGAGATGCCGACCATACAGGATTGATCAGCGGTTTGCTACTATCATGTCTGCTTGGAATGGTAACAGTGAACATTCAAAGATTTGGGTTTCACAACTCCAGTCATTCTTCTAATAGTGATACTCCTTAACTCATAATCAAGACAGATTTCCAGCCTTGTGCCATGCCTCTCACCGTGTGTTAATGTTTGCAGTATTTGAGTATAGTGATTCTGGGTTCGGAGGAAGCTGAATGAAGATTTTTGTATATGAATGGGACAGAGGGAGATTACGAAGGGGGCCAACCAAGGCTTTTAAAGTGGGGCGACTCTATGACCGCGGGGCAGTGCAGAGCTTGTGTGTGTGTGTGTGTGTGTGTGTGTGTGTCTGTGACTGCAGGGCAGTGCAGAGCTTGGTTGTGTGTGTGTGTGTGTGACTGCAGTGCAGTGCAAAGCTTGTGTGTGTGTGTGTGTAACTGCAGGGCAGTGCAGAGCTGTGTGTGTGTGTGTGTGTGTGTGTGTGTGTGTGACTGCAAGGTAGTGCAGAGCTTGTGTGGGTATGTGACTGCAGGGCAGTGCAGAGCTTGTGTGTGTGTGTGTGTGTGTAACTGCAGGGCAGTGCAGAGCTTGTGTGTGTGTGTGTGTATGTGTGTGTGTGTGTGTGTGTGTGTGTGTGTGTGTGTGTGTGTGTGTTTGACTGCAGGGCAGTGCAGAGCCTGTGTGGGTATGTGACCACGTGGCGGAGCAGAGCTTGTGTGTGTCTGTGACCGCGGGGCAGTGCAGTGCGTATGTGTGTGTGTTTGTGACCACGGAGCGTGTGTGGAACTCGGCTATCTTCTGTTACATCTATGACGTCAGATGGCGGCTGCTGATTGGGAGACTAAAGCAGATGCTTTAACCAGGTTGTACTCTGGAATGCTGATAGACGGGGGTGGGGCTGGAACTGCCTGGGCTGGGGCGAGCAATAGAGCTGCAGAAACAGAAGATGTAATGAAGGAGGGCGCGGAGATTGGCACAAGAGGCTGAAGGAGGTACTTCAGTGGTGCTGGAGCAATTGTCTAAGCCATATAAACGGGAGTTTTATAGCTGACAAGGCGTTGCTGATGCTGCTGAGTGAGCAGGGGCTGGGTGGCGAGTGAAATTCGGATTTGCCGGGGTCAATTATATTATGAGATAGAAAAATTAAGGTGATATTCTGAGGAGATCCGTCAGAACGGATCATAGCATATGCAAAAAAGTAAAATGCAAGAGAAAGAGCTGAGCTGTGACTGGGTTTAAATAGGGAGTCATTGATGACAGACTAATGTTGATAGACTGGTGAAATTAGTCAATAATGGCTCACATCCCCTGATCGCCACTAAAATTAACATAAAAAACACCTCACTGTTTTGGTTTTAGTTTATTACAGTCCTCATAACAGAAAATGCTAATGTCACAACAAAACAAAACGTTGATCACTGTAGTTAACCTTGCAAGTTGGGCCAGTGTTTGAAAAGTGTAACGCACATCTCTATCTGTATCCCGATTCTGACTCACTTACGAAATCTGAAGATGTACTTTCATCCTGTTTTTTATGTTATTGTTAATCCCCGCTGTCCCACACATCAATTGTCATTTTAGAAAATTTCACGCAAATTCTGGCAATGTGGTAAATCGGTGCTTGGCAAATTGCGTTATGATAATTATTTTTAATATTTATCAACTATGTAATTTTCGGTGAGCACTGACGTGGATTTTTGTCTTCAAATTCATGTGCAGCAATGGTCGTTCGAATATTTCAGATAGTTTCTCTGCCACTCTAAAGAAAAAAATATTACTTCATAATAATGACAAGTACTCCATACTGCTGTTTTCACATTGTACTGCTAAAGTCTCTTTCACTGATCAACGAATGAGCACTAACACAAAGCGAAATGGGTGGAGATTTGTGACCTATGCCAAAAGTAAATCTGATCAGAATGAAAGCTCGGCCAATCAACATGCAATGATTATACTGACGTTAATGGTGGCCAATAGCAGCTAACAGAAACAGAAGCAGTACTGGTATAAGGAAACAGAATGCAAACAGCACGAACTGTGTTGAGTGAAAGCACATTTGAGAAACGTTGTGCTAGTGAACTGTGTGAGTGGATGGAATGGACTTTTCACTTGGATGAAAGACAGATTAAATAAGTCCCGATACATATATATATATATATATATATATATATATATATATATATATATATATATATATATATATATATATATATATATAGTATAACTATATATTTGCATCCTATGCACATGTTACTCTTGACAAAAAGATAGGAAACAGTATTCTAATGCTGTGTTTTTCTACCTTTGTCATAAGCAGGGCGATGTCATCGTTTACGTGATTTGATTACACACACAAAAAGATGGAAACAGTATTCTGCTCCGCTACAGTAGCAAATGCACTATTTATTTATTTATGTATTTATAGTTTATTTAGCGGTCGCCAATTATTTTTTATTGTTTTCTCCCCAATTTAGTAATGTTCAATTATTTTTAGGCTCAGCCCACCGCTACCACATCTGTGCTGACTTGGGAGGGGCGAAGACAAACATACGCTGTCCTACAAAACGTGTGCTGTCAGCCACACATTTCTTTACAAACTGCAGATTCACCATGCAGCCACCCAGAGCTACAGCATCAGAGGACAACGCAGCCCTGGGCAACAGGCAAGCCCACAGGCGCCCAGCCACACCACTGGGGTCGCTTGCATACACAGAATGATATTATGAACCACTCTGAAGCTACAAATGTTACAATAACATATTGAATTACATACCAGTTTGTAGTTTTCAATATACTTAACAAAAAACTGACAACCATTGAAAAATGTGACATTTTGAAATGTACCATGAAATACTGCACTAGTATTATGACTTCCAGTAGACTTTTGCAATAACATTTTGTAGTTTCTTTGATTACATGATGTTAAATAAAATAAACATTATGTTCACATTTATTTTATTTATTTTTGTAATTATGTCTCAATCTTAAAATTCTAGGTGATGCAAAACTTTTGGCCATAGCTGTAAATACAAAACAATCTTTATACAAAACAATCTTATCTATATATATAATATATATATATATATAGATATATATATATATATATATCTATATATATATAAATTTAATTTTTATATATATATATCTGTTAAACCCTTAGTTTTCAAATTGGGATATACCCTAAAGGATGTGCCTACCGAAATAAACAAATTTTGGAAACTCCTGGACTGACTAAATTCTGTGAATATTATAAAGTTCAACTGTTTCGAAAGCTTTCAGATTTTTTTTTTTTTTTTATTGAAGCTGGTTACTGTTTAACATCCCCACCCAAGTTTCAGTTTGTTTAGTAAATCGATCTAATGACAGGCTGCCCTGTCGCTAAAGTGTAGGTCTAGTTGGATTGTATACCATACGGTAACATTGTCTCTACTTAAAAATACCAGAAAGGGATTCAACTCAGTAGGATCCATATACCTGTTTAAACTTAAGAAAAACTCATGATTAATAGCAGCAGAAAAGAAAAATATTCACTTTGATAAAGGTAAGATTACAAAATGCTTTTGAACAAATACTTTGCTGGCTATTAGATGACTCGAGTATAAAAGTAAAATAGTTTTTTGAAGTACCTCTGCATTGTCTCTAGTTTATAGGACAGCAATTGCTATTATTGTCCAAGAATGGACACTTTTACAAATATGCAACTGACCTGTTATACATCTGTGTGACGCCATCACGTGTCAATATTCTTGTAGAAAGTTCAGCATATTTTGGTCTGTACACATACGCACACACACCTGTCAGCTCTTTATGAATGTCCGACGTGTTGTTAAAGCACATGATACCAGTGTATTTGTGATTCTAAGTTAATTAAACACCTAGTGGGAATGCTTTCTCTGATTGTATTTACGGTGATCTAACTGTCCTCATATGTGTAGTCCTGGGCTTTTTTTTTTTTTTTGAAATATAGTAACCCAGTTTAAAAGTGCATGCATGTCCTTACTTTTTGTATTATGTGTATTAATAGATTGTAAAATGAAATATTTACACATACAATTTGTAGGCTTTTTTTTTTTTAGTATTTTATCAGCAATAGTATATTTTGTGCAATTCAGTTAGATAGCAAATAATAATAATGTGTTATATCTCAACCTGCCTAAACTTGCTGATGTGAACATTCTAAAAGGACATAAACATTCTAAACATATGAAACTTATCATGATTGTTTGCCTCTAGGTCGTGCCATAACTATAAAAAAAAAAAAAGAAATTAGAAGAAGATACAAAAGAAATGTATGCAATTTACCAAATCAAGCAGCATTATGACTATTAAACTTTTTTTTTTAATTAGCTTTTTTTTAATAAACATCCTTTCAAGCACTTTTCTACATGCATTGTTTTGATAATACATTTTAAAGCAATCTATTGATATTGTTAGTTGATTAAAAGTAAGGTTGTCACTTAAATGGTTTGACTGAAACCGGTTACATAGTCTAAAAGCTGTATTCTGTTCTACCACCATTCTATCATTTAGCACAAGCATTCAGACAGAACCCGTGGCATCACCAGAAGTCTCTATTAAAATAGTTTGTGTATTGCACCTCACCTTGACTGTTTCCAAATCCAGTGGAGGAAAGTGACAGTTTAATTTTGCTGAGCTCCCTCAATTTTGGAATCTGGAATTGAGACTTTGACATAGTAGGAAAAACATGAGTATGACTCTTTGAAGGAGTGTAACAGTTGTCAGTGTAGTACATTGAAGACGACTGCATACATTTATATAACTTCACCCTTGTACTTGATATGTTGATGTTGATGTTTTTTTGTTTTTTTTTCTTAACCCACTTTTATTATGTTTTGTAACTTGTATTTGCTGGTTTGAAATGGAAACACATTTGGGTTTAGGTTTCTCATAATTAAAGAGGTAAAATAGCACTGGTGCTAAACACCCATTGCTTTCAGACTAATAAATGATAGTTGGATCCCAGAATCTTCCTCTATGTTGAGTAACTGAAGGTTAATGTTTGCTTTCTGAACTGGATGCTTTAAACTCTAGGTGGATACACAGTTTGTTGCATAGAATGTTTTTGCTCTTTACATTTACGTTTAATCTTAACTGTAAATTATTACATTTAAAATAAATAGTTGTGACAGGATGGTCTCAGTGCGCAGGTGCGTGGTGATGTCATGGACCAGGAAATGAAAACACAGACAGGATGGAAGAAATGATGAAGGCGCTGATGCGCAGTTTAATAAGCAGGCAGTAAAATAAAAGGTTTGAATAAAAACACAGAACAAGCAAAATGGCGCTTTGCCAAACAAACAGACAGATAAACAAGACAGTGGACAAATGCTAAACACACAAGCAGAGTGCTGGCCCTCCAGCAATAGTTGTTTAATTTTAAATCTCTCTCCTCTCTCTCACCCGTTCTCCACTTCCCGAACACATAACCCCGGTACAACTGCAAGTGAATTAATTTAGTGCAAATTCCCGTGTTCACATATTATACATTTTAACTTGCTTGTGTTACGCAGACCCATTTATATCCCGTGTACCAATGACTATACACGCAACATATAAACATACATATGTACAGAGGCGTGCACACTGCCACAATAGTATATATAATAGCACAGTTAATTTTGGGGTCAGAAAAAAAATAGCTCTTTTAAGAACCCATCTCATTCCACTTATGTCTTTGCACAATATTATCACATGTGCTAAAAGTATTTGTAACACATTGCTCGTTCATCTGAAAAATCAATAAGGTCGAAGTTTAAATGGCTTAAAATAGTGTTTTGTTTATGACAAAATTAGGGCACCTATATAACCCTTTCTTCCAGTATGCATATCTGTGATGATATGGAAAGGCAAATGATTTAGAGATATTTGCATTTTAAGATATCTTTAAATTAATATGCAATATCTATAAATAAACCCTTTTGCTGATATCTTAATTTAACTTTGGGATATCTAAAAATGAAATAAAGATATCTCAAATTGATTTACAGATATCTTTAAATAATTGTTTTCTAGCATGGTACACCAAACCTTCATTTCGATATATCTCGAAATGAACAGGAAGAAATTTCAAGATAACGCTAAATGACTTCCTGTGAAAATGTTTTGAATTGACTTCCTGTCCATTTAGAGATATCTTGAAAATGAACAGGAAGTTATTTCAATATATCTTAAAATGATTTAGATATAGCTCTAAATGGACAGGAAGTTATTTGGAGATGTATTTAAATGATTTAGAGATGTTTCTAAATGAACAGGAAGTTATTTAGAGATATATCTAAATTATTTAGAAATATCTGAAAATGCATTTTAAAGATATTATTTGAATCAATATTTGAATATATCTTCAAATATTTACAAATATCTATACATATATACTATAAATGATAATTTGGCTTGCCATATTGACAATGCCTTAAACTTCCTATTGATTCCTATTGTTAGAATTAAGTTGTATTCATAAACATACTTGTATATCTATTTACAAAACATACAGATTAGATTTAAGGTAATATGGTATAAGGTAATAAGATCATATATATATATATATATATATATATATATATAATAATATATATATATATATTATATAATATATATATATATGTCTGTATATACAGACAGAAATAAATCGTAGGCCGTGAATTTGTTATGGAAGCCGCAACATTTAACACAGACCGTAACGTTTACTGTGACTACAATGTTTCTATTATTTATATGTAATTTCGTTGCAAAATTATGCTGAAAAATAAACTGAAACAGAAAATGAAACGACGCTCTCACATTGTCTTTTGCTAGTGGGGGATTGGTATGACTTGTCATCCTCTCTAGCCAATCAGTGATCTTCTTTCCAGTTGCTACGGTTAACAATGAGAAAGAAGACTGTGGACCGTTATTTCAAATGGTGATAAAGTGGGAGTCTTAAGAACTTATGTTCTGGCTATCTATTTTTTTTTGTATTATTAATAAACAAAAATCCATCTTGAACGCAAGTATACGTGCCGAAACCACAACTTTAACACACAGTGGTCACATTTTTCATGACTCAGACTTAAAAACTCCCAGGACCCTGTTACCATATAGGTAATTTTCCATAAGATCCAAAATGTAAAATTGCCTATATGGTAACAGGGTCCTGGGAGACAGTCAACATGGTTTTAGGAAAGGGAGACCGTGTCTAACTAACTTGCTTGATTTTTTTGAGGATGCAACATCAATAATGGATAATTGCAAAGCATATGGCATGGTTTATTTAGATTTCCAGAAAGCTTTTTACAAAGTCCCGCACAAAAGATTAATTCTCAAACTGAACGCAGTTGGGATTCAAGGAAACGCACGTACATGGATTAGGGAGTGGTTAACATGTAGAAAACAGAAAGTACTGATTAGAGGAAAAACCTCAGAATGGAGCGAGGTAACCAGTGGAGTACCACAGGGATAGGAGTTTTTGTTGACTCAGAAATATCTTCATCTATACAATGTGGGGAAGCTATAAAAAAGGCTAACAAGATGCTCGGATACATTGTGAAAAGTGTTGAATTTAAATCAAGGGAAGTAATGTTAAAACTGTACAATGCACTAGTAAGACCTCATCTTGAATATTGTGTTCAGTTCTGGTCACCTCGCTATAAAAAAGATATTGCTGTTCTAGAAAGAGTGCAAAGAAGAGCGACCAGAATTATTCTGGGTTTAAAAGGCATGTCATGTGCAGACAGGCTAAAATAATTGAATCTATTCAGTCTTGAACAAAGAAGACTACGTGGCGACCTAATTCAAGCATTCATAATTCTAAAAGGTATTGACAATGTTGACCAAAGAGACTTTTTTGACCTGAAAAAAGAAACAAGGACCAGGGGTCATAAATGGAGATTAGACAAAGGGGCATTCAGAACAGAAAATAGGAGGCATTTTTTTACACAGAGAATTGTGGGAGTTTGGAACCAACTCCCCAGTAATGTTGTTGAAGCTGACACCCTGGGATCCTTCAAGAAGCTACTAGATGAGATTCTGGGATCAATAAGCTACTAACAACCAAATGAGCAAGATGGGCCGAATGGCTTCCTCTCGTTTGTAAACTTTCTTATGTTCTTATGTTCTTAAATCACGGCCGCAACAGACTTGGACTCAACTCGACCTTGTGTGACTCGGGCGCCATGACTCAGAGCTATTAATGACAATTTTTTTTTTTTGTTTACGTTCTATTACACAAGTAATATTAGTTACTAGGAAACTGTGCACAATAAAAACCCACCCAACAACACATTATCTAATCACTGGTTAGCCCTGTTGTCTTTGCAGCCAATCATAGTAAGAATAAGAAACTGGAAGCAAGTTAGGTTGTAACATAAACACCCGCCCACGTGAATCCAACTGCAACCATCGCAGTTTTCTTTCCCTCTTTTGCATTAAGTTTTATAAGGAATAAATTATGTCAGCATGGTAAACAAGTAAGTAATTATTTGGCTTTTCATGAGCCTTTCTCTTTCCTAATTTAAAATGTGTCCTAATTTTTCTAAGCATTGTAGAAATACATTTCTAAAACTGCATTCTTGAAAATTGAAATCGAAAAACAATAGAACATTGGTCATCTTAATAATTTTGAGTTTACTGAAGACAAGAATGAATGAAAAAAGAATAATCATATAAGTCATAATCATACTTTTAGAGCTTCTTAATTCATAACAGAAAGTCACTGTGCGATTAAATATTCTGTGCATAGCTTCTAATCTCCACTCGTTCCCAGCACACACCATCACTGTTTGCAAGCAACGTCAATGAATTAACCTGGCAAATTCATTGTAAAACTAGGCACTAATTTCAAATCTCAAATTACTTACCATCAAACAGGCAGCTATATCAAATTGATATGACAGAAGGACTGATCGATAGCAAAAAAAGAACTACAGAATAGCTTAATACCACATCATTTACCAAAATGGATATGGGAAAAACACATTAACAATACGCTGTGCAGCATCAGCCTAGAAATCTGTCTGTGTAAATTTCATGCTTTATTCCATTATGAACCTACACAAAGGGAAAATGCATAAATATAATATGTTTTTGTGTAAAAGAGAAAACATAAAAATGCATTATCTGTAATCAAATGAACTGAAGCACAATCTCGTAAATGCATCATTGTATTACAGACCTATTAGAAGTGCAAATGCAATGAAAGTGAAACAGTTCCTGTTTTGTAAAACAAATAATACAAATAATACTACATTTACTATTTAAGAACACAGAATCTATACATTTATGGGGATGTCTAAATCAGATTGGCAGATTTTACCTTGAATTGAAGTCAAAGTAGATGCTATAGTCAGAGGTGAAAGTAACTTTAATTTCTTAACGGTGTAGTGTTATTTTTAGGTACGCGTTAAAGAGTGTTGTTCTTGTACATGTTTTTAACTTGTGCAACTTTGCGATGGACTTCACATAAATTGATTTTTTTTTTCTTTTTAGAGATACTGATTGTCTTCCAGTTTAAGTTTGCAAAAACATAATGTATAATTAATGGTAAATGTACCTCTTTTTGATAATAGGAAATCACCCATCAAATCACATTTGATTGCACATGTACCAAAATTTGATAGCGTTCAACTTGCAATCTGACACCGTATCACTTTCTGACATTACACTTGTCAAGTTTTGGACCAGGTAACACATTCTGACAACGTCCACAAACTTGAACTTGAAGCTTATCTATAAACTTCAGGTACAAGCTTCACATGTTTCATGCAGGCATTGAGAAGCCACTAGCCCACAACCTTGTAGCAAAAACATTCCAGCAGCCTTGTTAAAAGGTTGTGTGTCAGTGGGAACTAAGTAACAGTTTTGTTTTATAACAAGATTGCATTTTATTGTACAAGTATAAAGCGAAAGTATTATGGCCTTTTTATATGCACTGGTTAACAAGGATACAGTATGCAAAACATTGGAAAATAAACAAGCAGAAGTACGAATTTGTATTTAAAAACGAAATTAGATCTACCATTGTTGTTAATAATAATAATAATAATAATAATAATAATAATAATAATAATAATACAAACTTCTAAAATGTTTTTAAAAATGAACAATAAAAGCAATAAGTATCATTGTCAAAAATAATTTATTGTTTAATGTCAATCTTGTACATTTAATACAACAAAGCTCATTAAAATACAAGTTTGTAGCCTACCTACTTTCAACATGCTTAAAATTATCACATTTTAATTACACAATAACTGCATTAAACAAACATGCATTACATGTAGGCCTACCTTTAATTACGCTTTCTATTGTTATTATTTATTAATCCTGAGAGTCACTTTCATTGCTGCCACTTATTAGCAGCTCTTTACACTCAAGCTCCTCCTCATCTTCCTCAGCTTCAATGGCAATGACAGAGACCCGGCGTTTAATGAGAACCAGCAATTATTTAAAGTGTTATGGTAGAATAATCTAGCTAAAAAAAAAATCTATTTTTTATTTTTTTTGTATTTTTATTTTTTATTATTTGTGCATTTTTCCTGAGAGATATCAGACAATATCCATTAGGTAAGCCACACTACTACCACTAGTTTAATGAAAATTGATTTTAGTTTGTTTCGGACTCAAGGACTCGTGACTCTGACTTGGACTGGAATGACAGTGACTCGGACCGGGCTCGGATTTGACACTCTGACAGACTCAGACTTGAGGTTTGAGGACTCGACTACTAGTCTGATAGATCCTTTAAAATTGCGAACCGATAAGAGCAATGAAGCAAGAGGTATTCCATTAGAATCTAATTTTATTTATGTTAAAAAGAGCATCAAATAACAACCTGTTTCGACACCAGTTGTGTCTTTATCAGGTCTCAAACTTTTAGTTGATTCCATGATCACCTGGCTCATATATAGCCAACTATATCAACTGATCATATAATTATAAATTAACATTCAATTGAATATATATACACACACACGCACACACACAGTGTCTATAGAAAGTCTACACCCCCTTTCAAATTTTTCACCTTTTGTTACCTTAAAGCCTGTAATTAAAATGCATTAAAATATATATATATATATTTTTTTCATTTATCTACACATCCTACCCCACAACTTCCAAGTGAAAACAAATATTCTAGAAATTTGTACAAAATTAATTAAAAATAAAAACTGAAATAGCTTGGTTGGATAAGTGTCCACCCCCCCTTGTAATAGTAATCCTAAATTAGATAAGGTGTAACCAATCACCTTGAAAATCACATACCAAGTTAAGTGGCCTCCACTTGTGTTAAATTGTAGTGATTCACACGATTTCAGGATAAATTCAGCAGTTCCTGTAGGTTCCCTCTGCTGGGTAGTGCATTTCAAAGCAAAGATTCAACCATGAGCGCCAAGGCACTTTCAAAAGAACTCTGGGACAAAGTTGTCGAAAGGAACAGATCAGGGGATGGGTATAAAAAAATATCAGAGGCCTTGAATATCCCTTGGAGTATGGTCAAGACAATTATTAAGAAATTGAAGGTGTATGGCACCACCAAGACCCTGCCTAGATCAGGCCATCCCTCCAAACTGAATGACCGAGCAAGAATAAGACTGATCAGATATGCTACCAAGGAGCCAGTGGCAACTTTGCAAGAGGTACAGGCTTTTATGACCAAGACTGGTCAAAGTGTGCATGTGACAACAATATCCCAAGCACTCCACAAATCTGGCCTGTATAGTAGGGTGGCAAGAAGGAAGCCATTACTCAAGAAAGCCCACCTTGAATCCCATTTGAAGTATGCAAAAAAAACACTCACTAGATTCTGTAGCAATGCAGGAAAAAGTTTTGTGTTCTGACAAAACAAAGATGGAACTTTTTGGCCTAAATGCAAAGCGTTATGTTTGGCGCAAACCCAACACATCGTATAACCCAAAGAACACCATCCCTACATATATATATATATATATATATATATATATATATATATATATATATATATATATATATAGCATAATATATATATATATATAGTTAAATGTGGCAAACAGTCACTGTGTTTTGTAGACAGTTAGAATTAGCAGCAACAATGGCATTTTAGATCATTATGCTGGCAGAGATGTCTTCGTGGCTCCAGGTAACACTAGGTACAAAGGTCTTTTTTTCTGTCATTAAGAAACATAAGTAAATAAACTGGAATATGATCCCTTTATTGGAGTTCGCTCATGGGGTTTTAAGTTTATTGCTTTGGTTAATGGCTTGAAGATTGGTTGCACAGAGCTAGACCATGTGAAAAAGTGATAAGGTATATCCTGTGCCTATGTATGTCATATTTGCATATATAAAACTGCCCCTCCAGCTGTGATGAAACTGTTAAGATGTTATTTAGCTGCAAGTTATACAGTAATTTCAGAGTTGTATATTTACAGAAATCTAAAATAAAAAATAAATATATAATCATATGAAGGGGGGGGGTGTAACATACTTGTTTAAAAATATTACAACAAACATTACAGTTGTTAAACTCAATCAACAATAAAACCACCAACAATTGGATATCTAAGCATGTGCACAACTGCTGCAAATAAGTTGTTGAATCTGTGTTTTATTATTCAGTGACATCCATTGTAGTCACATTATGAAGTTGGACATTTTATATGTGCATTATTAATACAGAATTCATACTGCTTAAATACAATGTCTTGCTGTTACTAGAACAGGGCTAAAACAATATATTTGAAATCCTGTATTGCTGTTACTAGGCAATTGCACAGTAATCAATAATAACATGTGATCTAGGCAATCACCATTATCTTTCATACCTGGTATATAACAGACCTTTATATTGACTTTATAGACTTCATGACCATGAATGGTGGCGTGTAATCATTATTTCTTAAAGGCATATTACAGGTGTTGCGGTCCCGTACATGGTTTTTATCAGTTTTCTGTTGCTTTGTTCCGTTTTCCCTCATGATGCTTTGATGAAAGAAGAGTTGTATTATTCAACACTAAAGATGCATATCAGTGGTTGTGGTATCTTAGGTGCGGCTGTACCTGAATTTGTTCATTAATTATACTTTTGTTATAGGGAGTATCAGAATCTAAAGGGGTAGAATGAGGTGTGAATCCGAATGCCTTTCTGGATCTGTATGTCTGTCCGTATGTCCGTATCTGTTTATAAGTATGTCTGTCTGTATGTATATGCTAAGAGTATCAGAAAATTAATATATTTAAAGATACCTGTTAAGAGATGCCAGAGTTGGACAAGTTGGGGAAACTGGGGCATACGATTGCATGTCTACGCTTCAGCCTATGTTTGATCTGGAGAGCAAGACACCGTGTCTTTATCACCCGGAAACCAAAAAGTCACATGACCACATTATGGTTAGATTAGATGAAAAATATTTTATTTTGACCAAACAGTTTTCAAAAATACAAAGTAGTCATCTCAAAAGATGTATGATATATCAGCAGTTAAAAAAAGGAGATCAGAAAACGAATTATAATTGTTGCTATTACTTTAGAATCTTGTTTAACCTTTTGGTTGGCATGGTCATAGGCGCAACTGTGGCTAAAATGTGTGTGTGGGGGGGGGGCAACACATATATTTTTACAAAGCCATTTGTGTAGAAAATATGTATGACCATTTTTCATAGGACTATACACTTCAATAAAACACTTACATTATAAGTTATATTATTATATCTTAAAAGAAAACAATAGTTCAAAATTGTCAAGACACTCTGTACATGTTATGGTGCTAGAACCCTAACAAGCAAGAGAAAAATAGAATAAAAAACAGAATTCAATTGGAATAAAGAAACGCTGACCTTTTTACAGCAGGTCCAGGCCATGCTGGTATTATAAACCTTCACAGTAAATTCAGAATTTCCCAGATACAGCACAATGGAAACTAGAATTTTGTATGAATTCTGCTGCTATCTCAAGAAGGTCCAGTATTTATTGGTGAACATGGAGAATGGCTAAATTATTCAGCCAAGGTGTTGCACAAGCAGCTCTTCAATCTGCAAAGGCGGGAGAAAGTCCTTTCTGCTTCTGCATTTCTGCAGGGAACTGTGAGTTGCAGTTGGAAGAGTTTTTCTATTTAATTGAACATGTTTCTTACTGCAATATCGAAACATAACAGCTCGTATGCAAGCCCTTCAACCAAATTCAGCATCCATCCTTGCTGCTTGTTTTCTGGATATTGGTTAACTTTATCTACAATGCATACCTAAATACAAATATATTATGTTTTGCTGACAACCGAACAATTACATTATTCATAATTAGCTTAAAAATAACATTGACCTTTCCTTAAAGTACTGTTTTTATAATATCTATAAATATGGGTATTAGTCTTTCACCATTTTTCCTTGTCATTAAAAAATACACTAAGATAACGTATAGTCAGTCGCCTGCTTGTCACACACTTGAATGCTGTCAATATCAAGAAATACATCACTATGCATGCAGTACTACTACATGACACACTGTATATATTCAGCGATTTGGATGCCAACATTTTGTAAGGCCTGTACAAACTGACTGTGTGCTATATACGGGTAACCACGGTGTTAGTGTTTGAGAATTCATGAAAAAGCACAGCTGTGCGTTTTAGATTGTTTGGTATGTTTTTTTATAATAGAGCTCCTGGTGTGCAGAGAACAATAATTACATGCTTATTAAAGTTTGTTTCTTCAGTATTGTAAAAAGTGACATACTCAGCAACATGTAGCATAAACATTATGGAATGCTTTACCATGCTATTTTCCTAGAATGGGGTTTGAAACAACCTTGTAGATTAAATGTTATTGCCTGATGTTATTGCCTGAGCGTGTAAAGTAGGCAAAGATTGCAGCTCGACAATGAAAGGAACAGATTTAATAATGAATGAGATAAGATAGGAATTGTTTTTGTTGCTATTTAAGTAATAAGATTTTAGAATTTAAGATAACAAGGAGTCTGTGAATTCCCTGTGTAAATACATCAAAAAGCCTGGTTTCACTTGAATATATTTAAAAGATTTATAAATTAAAGATGTATTTAATCACTAAAAATAAATGAGTAAATATGTAGGGTATATGCAAATGCTTTGAGAATATGCAGAATAACGGTTAAAGAGAGTTTGAAACACACACAAAAAGGAATAGCTTATTCGGCGTGACAGGTACTAAAGGCATAGGCTTCACACTTTAATATACACTTCCCAGCCAAAAATATTGTGACAGCAGCCTTGGAATATAACAGCCTGGGTTTGAGGCCTATTATCGCCTCTTTAGACACTGCTCGGGCCCCTTACTAAATATTATGGTATCGCTGAATAGAAAGTGGTCCTCTATTTAAATAAAAACAAAATATTTTATTAAGAAGTTCATTTCATGTTGGCAACAATTTGCATGTTAAATACTTAGCAGAAATGTGGCCATGTTTTCATTTTATGTAAGATGTGCTTTTTTGATTTGTATAAAATTACACCAAAAAGGTATAATTATTAAATGAATTGTGAAACTTATAACTAGACATGAGCTTGAGTCTAAATTCACTGTACTGTGGGGTGGTGAACAACAGTTACAAGTCAGTATTACAGCGCTATGACATCACTAACACCCTAAACACAACAACAGAAACAAGCAAACTTTAATCAGAAAGAAGAAACAATTTGTTGAGCTCCTCCCATTCAATCACAACTAATTCACAGAGTCGGGGTGAGAAATGTAACCCTTGGTTCTTTTCTACATAGCATGTGTAAAAGAGTAACCAAGGAGTTTACATCATTCTGGAAAAGGGAGCGTACAAGAGCTGCATATGTTACTTTCAAGGATGTCTCTCTGAATCCCTCGTGAACATGGATTTTGCAAATTACAGCGAAGTTTTAGATCCAACTTATACCACATTGGAGTTTGAAAATGCACATGTGTTTTTTGGAGGGGGTGAGTGTCATATGCAGAAATTGTTCAGCAATTCATCTTTTGTTGTTATTACTATTTTCCTGAAGAATTGAAAGAACATGCAAGTAGTCATTTCAAAAGATACATTAGGCATTTGAATAGACATTGCACTTTGTACAAAATTTTCTGTTTTCACACACTGTTGTTTGTTTGTTTTTTGCGTGTTTCAGTTAATTCAAGTAATTTCTGGATTAGTAGCTGGGTTCTATAAAAAAAAAAAAAAAAAAGGTTACTGTTTAAAACAACAGTACTACAAAAGAACAACATATAACTCCTCAGTTAGGGATAAAATAAAGGCACTTATCAGCTTTTTGTACACTGAGAAGCTTCAGTTAAAATGCCTGTTAAGTTAGTATCAACACACATATTTTGTATTAGGCAGGAAAAAATGCTGACAATCATGCTTGAAAAAAAAAAAAAAAAAAAAATACAGCTTGAATGTCCGGATAGTTTGGCTCAAATTTAATTTGCTGTTGGAACCTATTCTCGCTGTCCTATCAGTCAAAAAGCTAATGTTTAGCTAAGTGCAATTATTGTTCTTCAACTGATGTAACAGTTTAACTAGAGGTGATTCTGTTTCTTTACTATGTTTGTCTTGAATAGGGCCTTGAGAAATACATAGAAGATTTGAACAAGTTCAACGCATTTATGATGTAGTCCTACAGTCACACAATGTCAGCTTAGACAACCCAAGCTATGTAATTGGCAATAATTAAACTATCAGACCATTACTGCAGGTTTTTAGCAAGAAACTACAACATGATTCATTCAAACACCAAAGGATTTATAGGGCTTATGGCACTTCAGCATTACTTGCTTCAAATTTACATCTCTGTCAAACTGTCTTTTTTTCAAATATTTTTCAGCAAATCATTTTATAAAAATGTTTCTGTTATAAAGAATCTCCAACTATGGCTCAGAGTTTTTTTTAGGTTCGGAAAACATTTAATCCAATTCGCTGAAAGAAGAGGACACAGCTTTTTAAAATGAATAATATTATACAACCCATAGTCCATACAGTTCTGCTACATTACATTTTGGTAGTATATTTCAGCTTTGCTTTTTTTATAATGTTGTCTTCTACCATACGTTTTAAATCATTAGCATTGTTTTATTTATTACCCTATTGATCCAGGATACACAACTGTGGTTCTGAATCTCATATACAACAAGAGGGTGTTTTTTTGGATTATACAAAACTGAAGGGCACGATTTTCTCAGTAGAAGGACATGGTTTGTTTTTAATGGAAAAGTGTGAAGGTGAGAGTTTTTTCAGTGGAAAAGTCTTAAGGACGTTGTTTTCTCAATGGAAAGGTGTGAAGCACAGGGTTTTCTCAGTATAAAAGTGTGAACAACTTTTTTTTTAATGGAAAAGTGTGCAGGAATTGTATATGATATAAGCCTTTTGTTAATTATTTCGAGGGGATCGTTATAGCGAAAGGTCAGTCAAAATGAATGATACACTGTTGGAGTAAGTTGATAAGATAAGATTGTGAATTACACGTACCTGTTTGTTTCATGTATGCTGTATTCTGCTTTTGCTTTATCCAATTTGTTAAAGAATTAAAACGCAGTACAAAAAAAGCACAAATCCCACATTAAAGGTGAACTTTTATTCCAAATCAACCTGACATGAACAGTTAATCAGAACCTCAATATATACATATACAGCTCTGGAAAAAATTAAGAGACCACTGCAAAATTATCAGTTTCTCTGGTTTTACTATTTATAGGTATGTGTTTGGGTAACATGAACATTTTTGTTTTATTCTATAAACTACTGACAACATTTCTCCCAAATTCCAAATAAAAATATTGTCATTTAGAGCATTTATTTGCAGAAAATGTATTTATTTTTTATCTGCTAAAAAGTTCAGATTCATTTTTAAACAACACAATACTAATGTTTTAACTTAGGGAGAGTTCAGAAATCAGTATTTGGTGGAATAACCCTGATTTTCAAGCACAGCTTTCATGCATCTTGGCATGCTCTCCACCAGTCTTTCACATTGATGTTGGGTGACTTTATGCCACTCCTGGCGCAAAAATTCAAGCAGCTCGGCTTTGTTTGATGGCTTGTGACCACCCATCTTCCTCTTGATCACATTCCAGAGGTATTCAATGGGGTTCCGGTCTGGAGATTGGGCTGGCCATGACAGGGTCTTGGTCTGGTGGTCCTCTATCCACACCTTGATTGACCTGGCTGTGTGGCATGGAGCATTGTCCTGCTGGAAAAACCAATCCTCAGAGTTGGGGAACATTGTCAGAGCAGAAGGAAGCAAGCTTTCTTCCAGGACAACCTTGTACTTGGCTTGATTCATGCCAAAGCTGCCCGATTCCAGCCTTGCTGAAGCACCCCCAGATCATCACCAATCCTCCACCACATTTCACAGTGGGTGTGAGACACTGTGGCTTGTAGACCTCTCCAGGTCTCCGTCTAACCATTAGATGACCAGGTGTTGGGCAAAGCTAAAAATTGGACTCATCTTGGGGTGCTTCAGCAAGGCTGGAATTGGGCAGATTTGTCTTTGTGAAGGGCGCATGAATCAAGCCAACAGCTTTCTAACCTCAAGAGCATTTTTATCTACATACTAGCCCGCCTAATAGCAAGCAGTAACATATTTACTTTATCTTGAGCTTCCTGTATTTGTTTACCACTCTATCAATATAGGGTTTTCTTTTTACTATTTACTTTTATGACTTCAAATGTTGAAGTCTTTCACTTTCTTTATTATTTAAATGTTGCAAACTGTGGCAAAATATTTGGAAAATTCTTGTGAAATGCAAATGTTTGTTAATGTTCCCAAATTTGCGTGACCCATTTTAGTCAATAGATAATAACTTCATTTTTAAGCTGAAGGAGAGGCCTTATTCTGAGGCATCTGGAAGCTGTAGGACTGAATTGCAAATACGGCAGTTTGTGTGAAATTGCCATTAATTACTTTAAGTCCTAGTCATAAGAGATGTACAAATATTCTTTTCAGAATTTAGCTCACATTTAAAAGTTGTTTTTTTTTTCTGTATCTGGACAGAAATGTTTGGTTTCTAATGTACAGATGAATTTACTGATAAAGTAGACATATGGTTTATTTACAAACCTATCACTGTAATGTAGATGTGTAAACATTGGCCATGTTTACAACAGGGAACAAAAGGACTGGTACGTGATTGGTACACTTGTAATAATATAACATTTTCGATTTACCTGTATTTTTAGGAAGGTTTACAATCTTGTCTTGATAATTATGAAATTTCAGAGTCCAGCTTTTTCTGTGTTGAAATTATATTTATTGAAAAAATATATGTAATGAAAAAATAGAGAACGAGGTGTACATTGAATCCAGAATTACAGGTTTATAAAGCAACTCTTTTACCACTGTCCCAGCTGTGGTTTTTTAAGAATATATTAAATCCCATCTTTTACAAAAACCACATCATACAGCTCTGCTTTGGAGGAAGATTTCAGGTGAACTTTATAAAATGTGATGCAGAAATAACTTCTAGGCAGATTACAAAATTGAATAGTATTCTTGGAGTATGTATTATGTATTATTATTATTAATAATAATAATAATAATAAATAATAATAATAATAATAATAATAATAATAATAATAATAATACATTTTATTTGTAGAGCGTTTTTCTCAGACCCAAAGTACTGTACAAGAACAATACAAATATACAATGGTACGATACAATGTTTAACAAGCCAAAAACGGACTGGAACCCTCATGGTGTACTACATTTATCACGCAAGTCATAAAAAATTATTTCAAGTGACTGGGAAGAGACTGTACCATGGTAAGACTGACTTACAAAATTAGTATGGTATATATATATATATATATATATATATATATATATATATATATATATATATATATATATATTTATTGCGTCTTGACGTGATATCATAATAAGTAAAAAAAACACGAACAAATACAAGTGTTTTTTATGTTAGCAAAAAATTAAAATAGGGAAATACCCGTATTATAATACGAAAATGTAATTGTGGTACGGGGACAAAATGTTTCTATTTTTTTCAAGCTGTAAACTATTATGCCTATGATTGTCAAATGCACTTGCAAAATTCCTAAAGGACCACATTTCTTAGATCTGTTCATTCAGTATTTATTGGACCATAGTTAAATGAAATCAACTTTGTCTTTTGACAGACCACTCAGCTGGTACTTTATTATCTCAAGAGAGAGTATTTATAGTGTAAGCAACATATTGCATCCATGTAAATATGTGTGGTGCCAGTTCTATAATTGTCTGACCCACACCACATTAGCCTGCTGGGGAGAAGGTGACAGCAGTTGGCAAGTATACAAAACAAGTCATTTAAGAACTCATTTGTGTTTGCTTACAAGATGACAGCAAGCAGTTCTATGATGTGCCGGCGTCAGTCTTCATTATTTCCAATAGAAAGATTCTGTGACACTTCCATTTGTTAAATAGCAGTCTTAGTAAAATTAAAACACTTTAATTACAGTTTGGCTAAGATGAATTTAGTAAATTTCAAGGTATGCAGAAGCCTGAAATAGATATTATTACAGTATATTATATGTTTAAAAAGTGTGAAACGTCTGTCTTGTGTCTTTGTACTGCTGTCACCTTAAAAGCCAGAGTTATGATGACAGCCATATGTTTTGCAGATTGCTCAAGCTAATGCATTTATTCAGGGTTGTAATCATAGCTGCTTTGAGGTTTTCTTTCTTCTTTTTTTATATATAATCTTCAGACAGTTTGCCAGCTGAGCCAACAACCATGAATACATCAGAGAATGGAGTGAATTCACTCTGCTCGATCTGTGGAGACAGAGCAACAGGCAAACACTACGGGGCCTCTAGTTGTGATGGCTGTAAAGGCTTTTTCAGACGGAGCATTAGAAAGAGCCATGTATATTCCTGCAGGTACATTTTTGTGGAAGAAATGTTATGAAACTACATATCATTGAAATAATAACAGCATTAAAAAATGGTACAATAATGTGCATGTCAGTACATTTTTTTTTTAATGTATTTATTTTTGGAAAATCAACAAAAATCTTAAATAAAACATAATGATGAGCTGCACACAATTTCATTATTGAAAAACTATAAATAAACTGCAATGCTTGTGCCTACAGGAGCTGTTTCTTACAGCTACAATTTAAAAAAAAAAAAAAAAAAAAAAAGACATCTCCCTTTCATAAGAAAAGTAGTAAAAATGGTCCTTATATCATTCTAAATGTTTGTTTCAATTACTGTAACAACTAAACAATGCTTTACCCAACAGGTTTAATCGACAATGTGTGATTGACAAAGACAAGCGGAATCAATGCAGATTTTGCAGACTTAACAAATGTTTTCATGCAGGAATGAAAAAAGAAGGTAATTACTGAACATGTACTGTTTCTGAAAAAAAAAAAAACACTTGCTTTTAAACAGTTTAAAATAAAAGCGCCCTTTACAGTAGGCCCGTATGGTGTCATTAACACAGAATCTTTCATTTCTGGATTTCTGAACACTTGTTTTGATATATACATTGATGAGAAAATATATTGATTTATTGGTTGGTATTTACATAATACATTAGATCAGACACTTTAACACATATTGAAATATGCCTGAGTTTCATATATAGAAACATTGGTCTGTATTCTAGACTGTTGTGAAATAAGTCAAATGCAAGCTATGTTTATATAGAATTTCTTAAGGCATATAATAATCGATGTTACACATTATAGAATTTATAGGAGGCATAACCATAGTTTGGTGGTTATGGGTGCAGACCATATGCTTGCTATGCAGATGTAGTTTTGTACAAATAATACAATAAATATACTGGAATACAATGTTAAATATTGATTGGTATTTCACTCAAAGTGTGTCATTTCTTGTAAAAGTAGAATACCTGTTAATGCAGCAAAATCAAGTATCTACATTTTGTTCGGTTTATTTCTAGTACAGTAGTTTGTTTTTGGAGAATATAGCTGTAGAAAATACTAGTGTATGTCTTCCTATCATTTCAAAATAATACAATACAAACAAAATGCAGTTCACACTCAATAGAGCAGATGACGTTTGTGAGTATTTTAGTATTAAGACAACATCAGTTTAATGACCATTCAACCTCCAGGGAATTTCCTCTTCACTGGATATGCATTAAAGATACAAAAACATTTTAATTTCCAAGCAATGATTCAGGGCTATAATTAGCTCTAGTGAGTTAAATGGTTTGCTTATTTTCCAGCCGTACAGAATGAAAGAGACCGGATAAGCTCCAGAAAAAATGTGTTCGAGAGCAGCAGTTTACCCTCTATAACAGCACTGGCACAAGCTGAAAGCCTCTCTCGGCAGGTCTGTACCCACATTATGGACAGAATAAAATTGTATTTCCTCTAGACATGTGAAAAAATAAAATATATAATCAGACAAGTAAAATTAAATGAAATAAAAAATAAGCAAGAATGCTTTACTGAATAATAAAAAAATTGATGAGGAATCGGCCACCTTCTATATACTTGAGAAAGTGTGTCATTAACACAACTCCGCTAACTAAAAATATGAATGTTTATACATTAGAAAAATGAAATGAGCTGCACTGAAGGCCAAACTAATAATGAATGTCTGTCTACAGATATGTAGCAAATTTGCATCTTAAAAAATATGAACAGTTTTATTAATGACGGTCTATAGAATGAGGGTTGCTAATTTGCATGCACATTAATCTTTACTGAAGCGTCAATAATGTCGTTAAAATTGCAATTATCCACATGACTGCTTTTGTGATTTTAATTTGGGAACAGCCTGTGGATTAATTAGTGTGTCCGTAGAGCACTAACTTAATTTAAACTTTATATCCATTTCTCTTTAGATCAGTGTGCCCAGCCCTGGAGTACCTACAGATATATCAGCAAAGAAAATTGCCAGTATTAGCGATGTATGTGAATCTATGAAGCAGCAGCTATTGGTTCTGGTAGAATGGGCAAAATACATTCCAGCATTTTGTGAATTACCACTAGATGATCAGGTAATTATTTCATATGAAAACAATAATATCTCCATTTAACACAAGAGCACATTAATATTTTACAGAATGTACCTTTTAACATTCAAACACAGTGAGGCATTTTGCATGGCAAAAGAAAAATATACCTCACCTTTTCTCGCTTTTAATTTGGTAGCACTTTCGGTTTGTGTGTGTTTCGATTTAGTTTTTTTTTTTTTTAGCCAGAGGAATTTTCGTTCCAAATGCAAATAACCTAATTAATATTAAAATATGGGAGGGTATATTTAAATGTTTGTGTCTGCATTCTAATTTGGCCTTGTGCGACTGCTCATATGGTACAGCTTTCTAAACTGGGTTTCCACAAAGTTTTTAGGCTGTGTTAAAACACTGAGGGGTAGATGTTCTAAGACAGGCCAGTTGCAGCACAAACATAACGCAATTTGCATTTTCGTTGTGACAAATCGCGAAGTATACATTTTGTCGTATGTACTAAGAGGAAATATGTTAATGAAAGGAGCTGCAATATACTAATTTAAATATTTGTTGCATCTTCTTAGCAAGATCTCTAGCATTGCAAGAGTTGTGTGACATTGTTCAAATAAATAGCGGCAGCTCAGTTGTGGTTTGCTGCATCAGAGGGAGCCCGAAGGAGAACGTCTGTACATGCAATGGTGCAAGAATCAAAATGGCATTGTTTATTGTTTTTATTAAATGTAAACAATACGTCAAAAATACGTCTCACCTTTTCTCACTCTATTTTGGTAGCACTTTCAGTTTGTGTGTGTTTCCATGTAGTTTTACATTTAGTCATCTGTACAATGCATTCTCTTCCGTCTTCATTTTACCTATTTTAATACTGTTATTATATATATATATATATATATATATATATATATATATATATATATATATATATATATAGCAATAAAAGGCAGTTTAATTATTCCCATCAGATTCTATAGGGGGCCCCCACCTTCACCCCCCCAGAAAGCTTTTCATAATCATGCAGTAGCTCCTCGCTAAACTGAGCATGCTTGTCCAACATAAGGAGGTGTCGGGTTTAAAAACAGTAGCATAAACTCTCACACACATACATTTATAGTGCTCACTGCATTTTAAATGTAAATCATTGCGCTGAAATAACACTAATGTGTTTTGGGTAGGCTACACATTACATGGTGTAAAAATATAAATCTGTACAGTAGGCCTATACAGTATACAGTACAGTAATAAAATCAAGTGAATGCCTAGCGCATTTTCTTTTTACTTTAGCCTACCGGTAATACAAAAAAAATCATGCTGCTGCTGCATTGTACATTTGCTGTACAATGTGAATAAAAGATTATTTTTAATTGAAACTAAATTATTTTAGCAGGGTTTTTTTTTTTTTTTTTTTTTTAAATGCTATTATTATTTTTAATTTAGTAGGCTAGATAATTAACACAAAATAGATCATGGTCCTATAAGCGCTGAATGAAAGGTGCAACACTTTAGTGCATTTACAGTACGCCTGAACCATTTTTTTTTTTTTTTTCATGAAAAAAGCATGGGAGAAAAAAAAAGCAGACATAGGGTTACACAAATAATAATAATAAAAAAAAAAAAAACAGTCCACAAGAAAGTTCTATGTACTTTCCTTGTGTTTTACAAGGATAGTACACAGCCCTTATGGAATGTATTATTTGCTAAACATTTTTGACTGCATATATATTTATTATAAATATTATTATTATTATTATTATTATTATTATTATTATTATTATTATATATTATTATTTTATGAGGCAGGAGCCAGGCCTGCGTAAGGGACTACTGAATAAAGACAAAGTGCTTGTGACTTGGTAACTAAATAACAGAATAGGGGTTTCCCCTTGACTACCCGGAGAACCACCCTTGCTGAGGTGAGGCTGAACCGATTGACCACCAAGGCCAGGAAGTGTGACTTCCCTCAAGGGAAAACTAAGGAAGGATAGGAGGACGAACCAAGGTCTCCCTGGCTTACTGAGTCGTCTAGTCGAGAGAGGTCAGGCTCGGCTGATGCTCCGAGGCCGCACGGAGATCCTCATGATCTACGCAGGGAGAACAAAGAAGGGAAAAGAGAATAAGAAATAAATGCATAAAGAGGGACAGGGGTACGTTGCAGGGCTTTCAAAATAAATTATTGATAACTGAAATCCAGACTAGCATAATTAGAAGGGAAGAGGAACAGCCTTTATTAATAATATGAACAGTAGATTGATTATCACAAGAGATTAAGATATAATTTTTTGGGGGGGATGAAAATGGGCCCAAAAGATAGGCTACAACGACAATAGGGAATACTTCAAATAAAGCTGTGGGTTTAAGCTGAGGAGGAAGATTTTTGATTTCTGGAAGCCAGACAGAGAGACCTGATTTCTAGGAGTGCTTCAGCTTGAGGGGCTGTCATTTAGATGAGAGACGGCTGATGGAATGTGAA
Source organism: Polyodon spathula (assembly GCF_017654505.1). Taxonomy (NCBI): domain Eukaryota; kingdom Metazoa; phylum Chordata; class Actinopteri; order Acipenseriformes; family Polyodontidae; genus Polyodon; species Polyodon spathula. The sequence goes on from NC_054536.1 coordinate 75,273,667, forward strand.
TGAGCATCGCCATAGAAACTGTACAGATGTAAAAAATGTCATCCTTTGGAAATGTAGAATGAGGAATTGAAATTATTGCACAGCTGACTGCTGCTGGAATATTTGATGGGTCTCTGTTGCAAAGTGCCCTGCCCTTGTGTATATTTTGTGTTGCGTGTTGTGTGTTAATGTTGGTGTATAGTCATTGGAATATAAACAAGTCTGTGTAACACAAGTGTTTAAAATGTATATTTGTATTTAGGCACGAGGATTGCACAGCACTTCACGTGCAAGTAAAATGTAATAATATGTGAGCACGGGGAATTGCACTTTATTAATTCACGTGCAGTTGTACCGCGACTCCAATTGAATGATTGATTAGCAATCAAGTCTCTGTACAGCTGCATAAAAGGAGCATGTTTTCACTCACTCTGGGTTGTGTGTTCAGATTGGAGACAAAGGTAATTGAGAAATAGATATAATAATAGAAGCTCACAGTGTTTTGTCTGTATAGTCCGTTTTGTTTGTCTTTTTGTTTTGGCTACGCTTGCCATGTCCTGTTTCTGGTTTGTCTTACAACCTTTTATTTTATGTCTGTCTGTTCATTATTAAATGCTGAGTAAGACCATTCACTCAGTTTCACCAAACTTCACTTCTGTCCTGGTTTCTGGTGTGATGTCACCCACTACAGCCGTCTTTGTGATAGTCTTCCATGAGAATCTTTGCTTGTTGAAAAAACAGGCGGAGCTGAAGAATGAATGGGAGAACCTGCAAACACACAATTCCTAAAAAAAAGAGTGTTGACGAGGGGGGGGGGGGGGGTAATTTGAGGCTGATGAGGAGGCTGCCTTTGGACACAGAGGTAGAATGGGGAGTTGTCACAGAGACGGCCAAAGTGGGCAGCGTCAGAACCAGGAAATGAATACACAAAACAGGAAGGATGAAATGAAATGATGGTGGCGCTTGCTTGCGCCGTTTTATTGTAAATAAAAGGTTTAAACAAACAGAAAATAACAGGACATGGCACTGGTAGCCAAAATAAACAGACAAACAGAAACGGACTAATACTAAACAAAAATACGGTGAGCAGATTGACAAACAAACATGGCGAGTTAAATAAACAAGTATCGTGCTGGTCCCACCAGCACGCAATAGCAATTGAAATTCAAACTCTCCTACTCTCTCTCCAGTTCTCCACTCACCGAACACCCAACCGTGAATATGTGAAAACGTGCATCTATATATACTGTTGTGCTGGGATTTAATCACTAATTAATTATTCACTTGAATGCCAGCACGTGAATTAATTATGTGCAACCTCGTGCCCACATATTAACTACTTTAAATGTACGTGAAGTGATGTACAAAATCGTGCCTAAATACAAATATACATTTTAAACTCGTGTTACAGACCAGTTTATATCCCGTGTGCCAATGACTATACACCAACATTTAACAAACCACATGCAACATAACAGATAATATACACAGGGGCGGGCACTTTGTCACAGGGGTGGAAGCACAAACTCTGCAAGCGTTAGCACGGCGACCACTGAAGAATCTACTAAAGAGATCAGGATCAGGTTGAGACCAGTCAATCAGTGTATAGTCCAATTCTAACCAAGATGCTGTTTTGGCTGAAAAAGCTTTATGATATTCATAAAAAATGGTATCGCATATCTGACTGAGAGATCAACAATGTTAAATAAAGTCCAGTTCTTGTCATCGGTGAGCATAAACTTCACAAAGGACATTGCAAAAAACAGAAAATGCAAGTAAGTAAAATAACGTCTTTACCTTTGATGATATTGCGTCTCAGTTGAGGAGCTGTAGACTGGTGGTGAACTACTGAAGCAGGGGAGGATCCTGAACTAGAGACTGTTGCTAGAGTGAAGATTGGAAGCTTGGAAGCAAGTATGGGTATGGCCAAAGCAGGAGGAGAGTTGAATGCTGCTGCTGGTGTCCCTGATGAGGATGAAATGGCTACTGGTTCCAAGCGAGTGATTCTGTTATCAAGTGCATCCAGGTGATCAGATACTGTAGAAATTGAGGTGGAAAGAGGATGAATGAGTTGCTTGATATCGTAAAAAATCTGGTAATGCATATCGGAGGAAGGATCAGATGAAATTGAAACTGAAGGCTTGTATTTGCTGAGGTGATAGAAGTTTGCAATGTAGCAGAGACAGAGTGTGAACTGTCTTGTTTGGATCTCTGCTTAGACATTTGAAGATCAAAGACAGGTTCGGCCTACACGGATTTGCAATATAAAACAAATAAAGCAGCCCGGTCGCTTCCTGCTTCAATGGGCAATCCTTTTTTGAAAAGAGCTTTCACGAGATTGTTGGGCCAATCTTTGTAAACACGTTGCCCTGGAGAATCACCCTGAGGTCTAACGCGTTTAGAGCAGCGAAGAGGAATGGCAGCATTAAGAAGCGTGGTTTTCCATACTATCATAAGTAAATTAAAAACAAATTTTAAGCATTTGCGAGTTTGTAAAATTCACATTTAGACTTATTTGTAAAATGGTATTTTTTATTTATTAGTGCTATAATTACTGTATTATTAGAATGCTTACCACATCCGCCTAGTGGCGTCCTCAATTACTTTCATTGTACTTTATATCGTTAAAGGAACAAGTCTGCAATATAGCCATAAATTAAAACATTCTTATCACTGTGCACCGTTGTGGGGAACTTAAATTGTTACAGTACTTTAAGTAGCACAGTAAGTCCTGACACAGGATAATACCTGGTAATGCCCAATGTGGAGAGACCTATTTCTTTCATACTTTAATGTTATATCATATTTCTAGGCCTGTTTTGAAATGGCTTCATGTTATTAAGTCAGGACAATCTCACGTTAAATAACTATTTATTATAAAACAAAATCTTACAGATTTCCAAAAACCCAAACAATGGTTGAAGAAAAATAAGTAGACTGAGTTTATATACTGTATAGGTTGACGGGAACTTGCCAGTAATTGGCATGTAGATTGATCAATGAATGTACTAGACACTTGATGCTATAGATTTCCTGCCTGAAAATCTTGCAAGATTTATATTAGTATTTGTATCCAAATGTATTTCAAAACCAATTTGGTAACATGGCCATTACTCTTGTTGGCCCATTGATTGCAAATATACAGTATATCAACAGATACAGTTCTGTGTATGTTTCCCCTAAGATCTGAGATAAATGTACAACACTAATTTGAAATGTTTTTCAGGTAACGCTGTGATTGCATGTCTTGCTGTTTCCTATATCTAGCCAGTTATACATATTCATGTATTTTTATTCTGTATTTAGGTTAGTTTGTTGAGAGCACATGCCGGGGAGCACTTACTTCTTGGGGTAGTGAAGAGATCAACCCCTTACAAAGATCTCCTTCTTCTTGGTAATACATGCTCATCATCTTAATTATTAACATAATAAATGCAGAAAATACTATACATGTATGTTTTCATTCTATGTAAAGGTGGTGAAATTAAAGCCGGAAAGCAAAATTGGAGAACTTTTACAGTTGCAGATTTTCTGTAATTATTTTACGACTTGTGAGGCACTGAACCAACAAGCCCTACAGCAAACTTAAAAAATATAACATAAATGCTTTTATTATTGAATCGTGAGGTAGCTTATTAGTAAGAACTTTGCCAGAAGGTAATGATAACAATCTTCAACATAAAGTGCACACTTATAGGTAACATGCAAACACATAAAACATGCATTCCCCCAACGTGAATATAAATTAGAATTCAACCCAGATAAACTCTAAAATAAACAGTCCATGCTTCTGTTTCCTTAAGACATTACTTTTAAACTACCACCACTTAAGCAGTGCTTTTTTTTCTTAAGTATTAAAGATTGTAAATAAAATAAAATTGCATAAAAAGTATGTCATACCATCGTGCTGATTAATCTTCTTTCTTTAAGGCAATGACTGTGTTATCCACCGCAACTGTCCTAAAGTTGAGATTAGCCGAGTTGCAAACCGGATTTTGGATGAACTGGTTGTGCCTTTTCAGGAAATTCAAATAGATGACAATGAATATGCCTCTTTAAAGGCTATTGTCTTCTTTGATCCAGGTAAGGAATTCTCAGAAACACTACACTGCATAATGTTAATTTAATAAAGCTGTAAAAGAGCACAAATCAGGAGTCCATTAATAAAACAACATGTGTACAGTATCTTGTATATTTACAGATGTAATTCATTATTTATTTTCTCAGACGCTAGAGGCCTGAATGATTCCTCTAAGATCAAAAGCATGCGGTACCAGGTGCAGATCAGTTTGGAAGATTACATCAATGACAGGCAGTATGATTCTCGAGGGAGGTTCGGGGAGCTGCTTCTGCTCCTTCCCACTCTTCAAAGCATCACTTGGCAAATGATCGAGCAGATCCAGTTTGTCAAACTAGTCGGGATGGCTAAAATCGACAACTTGATTCAGGAAATGCTTCTGAGCGGTATGCTTCTTTCTTTTCTTCTGCCTAACTAAACTTAGAAGTTTCTTAAATGTTTTTTATTTTTTATTCTCCAACCACTGAATCTATATATTTGTGTCCAGCATATACAGAACACTGACATAATTATTGCTGTAGGCTTCTTGATTGAAAACGACATATTGCACAATTTTAGTAATAATTTGATGACCACCCGCTAATTAGTTTGGGTTATAGAGAGTTTACTGTACCAGTATGTTACACATATATTGGGCACTATTTACAATTTTGATTCTATTTGATTTGATTCTGTTTTGTTGGGCTAGTTTACAATTTAGCAAGTATCATATTTTGCAATTGTATGCAGATAAGGGAAGATATGTTTGGATAGCATGCTGTTCTGTCTATATTCAGGTCATACTGTCTTGTAGAATTAGGTATTGTGCGTATTTTCATAATGAATTATGATACATAATGTCACATTTTCCATGTCTGCAGGAACAGTTAATGACGCAACACACACCCATCACCCTGTGCATCCACATCTAGCTCAGGATCCTTTGACTGGTCAGACTGTTTTAATAAGCTCAATTCCAACTCCAGTGCTCACTGAACATATTTGTAAGTCTCTCTATGCTTATATTCTGCTTCTCTTTTCCAGTAAAACTCATTTCTGATATAGGTCAAGTTATAATGAATAGGTCACAGACTCTTCAGCAGTGCTGTCAGTGAATGTTACCTGGCAATGGGGTACTGCAATGGAATCAGGAAGTAGCGCTTGTTAGTATTTCAAAATATATTTTCACCACTTTGGTATTGTTTTCATTTCTCGAACAATGCACACGAAATAGTGAATGACTGGATGAGTGGAAAAAGTAATATTGTAGCTGATGAAAGTAACAACATTTCACCAAGTAACTTTTTAACAGACTCCCACAGCACACACATAGGGTTAGTTTATATATCTCACTTCAGGATTAAAGAAATACGCATGGGGGCAAAGGGCAGAACTACTGTAGTTAATATTTATTTATTTATGTATTTATTTTTTTACATATTCTAGCAACTCCAGAAACTCCAATGCCATCACCTCCACAAGGATCTGGACAAGACCAATACAACGTAACTTCAAACCAACATGTGGCACACTCCGGGCCACCTGTTGCCAAACAGAATGATAATTAACTACTATGGTTTCAGCTTTCAGATGTCATTCCTACAGTTTTTCAGACCCACCTTTGGGTTTGTCAAGACGGCTGAGAATACTGACAGACTGGATCTAGAATCAAGTGTGATGTGTTTTTATTTTTATAAGCATCCTGAAATAACTGAAGAACTGTTTCCCAATGGTTCTAAATATTTATTTTAAAATACTGGTAGATATTTACTACTCATTCAACTTTTATATAAAATGCTTTTAGCAGTTTAGTAACCTGTGGCATAACTATGGTCTCAAACGTTGGCGGGAGGTAGTTTATTTACAAAATTTAAAATAAACATTCATTTCATTCTGATTGGTGCCTTTGAACTCATGAACTCACTCTTCAGAGGACAGGAGGGAGTATTTCTCAGCCACTCTAGGACAATAAGACCCAAATGTTTGAATTGAAAATATTTGTTTAGTAATGAGACCATAGACATTGGAAATGGTAAATTTCACAATGAAAAAAAAGCCTCTAGAAACAGTTCTTTACTGTTGGCATCTGATTTCTCCTCTCTGCTTGCAATAAAAGTATGGATTATAGAAAGTGTCCTGCTGTTTTTCTTGTTGGTTTGTTATGCAACTGCCTCATTATTAATCTGTTGAACCTTCTGTATCCTAGGTGTTTTAATATTGTTGTATAATTGTAATACAGTAAAGGTATACATGTATATATAGAGAGTGTACTGTACATTGAACATATTAATTAATTTATTGAACTATAATGATTTTTTATTAATTATTTTTGTATTAATGTGATTAATTGTGTATATATAAATTAGAATGCTAACTGTTTTATGCATTTCAAGCAACTATGTTGTAGCATGTATTGTCTGGTTCAAAAAATGTCACTTTGTATATTTTGTTTTAAAAATGGAAAGGAAGCATCCATTTATTTGTATTATAAAAATAAAAGTAACCACCACAGAGGTGCTGGATTTTCTTCCAATAATAAAACATATTATAGTAATTTATAGTTTAATAGATTACATTGTATGAGATACAGAAAGCCGCTGATAGCATGAAGCATGTTGTACTGTACATTTTCCATAAAATGGTTCAATGAACTCTGGTGCAAAGTTACATTCATCTTCAAGTTTTTTTCTTACTAGTTTTATAGCTTTTAATTATTTTTTTTATAGTAGCCAGAGCTTATTAATCTTGGCCAGTATTGTACTATTTGTTTACTACATTGTTTGCATACATTGCTCAGCTGTATTCTTACATAGTTGCGAAGGCCCACTACTTAACATTAATGTAGCTTACAAGTCTAAAGAAAAAAAAAAAAGATGAAATTATAAATGTTTACATTTATCTGAGGGTGCATTCCCGGAAAGGTTTAAGATTCCTATCACTTTTATCTGAGAATTAATGGAACGGAATCTCAGAATACTCATTATAAAGTATTTCAAAATGACCTATGACCTCCTGGTTCCAATCATGTCAACCGGAGTAATCGGCTTACAGTTAGCCTCCCCCCCCACCCCCCCCCCCCCCCCCACCCCCCACCCCCCCCCCAGCACACCCCTCCCTATCTCCTAGCTGACGACACATGACACAGACACTGTGCGTTAATGTAACCCGACGTCCCGTTATAATGGACCCGATATATCTTATAAGAATTGTTACTTAACTGACGCAGTGTACACCTGTGTCTGACAGCATTTTAGAATTCAAAGTAAGGGGCTGCAAACCTGTTTGGTTGCTTTTAAAACCAACAGCAAACATGTACCGTTAAAATATTGACTTTAGTTGTCATTCACTGTTCTATTGCATTTATGTATTTATTAATTCACTTGCTTATATACTTGCGTTAAATTGTGAAGCAGACATATTTATGCATTTCTGTTTAAAAATAATGTTGATTCTGTCAAAAGTAATATGAATCATTGTAAATGGGCTTAGTCAGTTTGACATTGTAAACCTACTTGTCTATTATGAAGTCATTTTTCCAGCTGTATTTCTGCTAATACAAAATAAAATACAGAGGCTCCCATTAGTGCCCCTGGAATCAAAAAAATAAAAAATAAAAATGACCCAATTTATTGTCATGGCAAAAGACAAATGAGATTCTTATATACAGTAAAAGCAGAAAACTAAAAAAAACTGCAGAAAATCATGTAACAAAGTGTATTTTTTTTTAAATAGAAAGATGTAATTATTTGATCCTTTGCATGACAACTTTGATTTAAAAAAGCTAAAAAACACTACAAATCTGTCTTACTAGATATGGGGAATCAGCATATATATGAAAACAAACTAGTAAAAAGTAATAACTAAAAGGTCTGCCACTGATTTCTATATAATTTCTAAACATGGATCCATTGTTTTATTTATTCCTTGACACAGTAAACATTATTACAGTAAATGTCATCACCACAGATAAAGAATCCTACCTCTGCCCCATATGTTCTCTTATAAAATATTAACAGGTAACTGACTGCCATGGCCCGGGTGCTGCCACACCTAAAAGCGGGATAAGGACTAAAGAAGTTGCCAGTTTCTGGATTGCAGTTTACGTATGAGCCTGTTTGCCAACTCGCTCATGAAATAAACAGTGTTTCTATAAATATCAAGAACACAATTTCTAATACAGAAAAACAACCTCATCCTTTGTTCAACTGGAGTGTTTATTAAAACCAAGAATACCGTACAATACAGACTCTCAATAAAAAGCAGTTAACTGTTTAAACAAGGCTTTATAGCACCATCATGTGGCCATTCGATGTATCAATGTATGTACCAGGTTGTAGAACATAATGAACCTTATTGTTAGCTCTGCACAGGAGCATATTTTTAAATTCATGTATTGCTGTGAGTTAGAATAAAATTGTCTGTCTGCTTCAATAACTGTATATTGTTGTTTTACAGTACTAAGTGGATTTCCTATTTTGAGAATTGACTGTCTTAGCTGATTGTCTAATATTGTCCATAACAATTCTATTTAAAATCATGATATAATAATGTAGTTTAATATAGCTCAGACCTTAGAAGCAGGGTGAAGTTTGAGGTTGGGGATACTTTCAAAGAAAGACACTGGCACAATGCTTATAAGTTCCATTGATTAAAAGATCTGAATTATTACATTAGTTAACCATTTTTAATACATGTAGATCATAAAATACAATTGAATTAGGTGTGCTTCGTTGTATCAAGTTAAAACATACTGGCAAAATCAACAACAAAAACAAAAACTGCCTACTATTATAAATAAAAATGTATACCTTTAAAAAAATTAACAAAAAAAATTGATATGAGAACAATATATGAAGCCAATATCTCAAATAGTTAGTCATCCAAAAGCCAAGTAGCACGCACAGAGTAGGCAGCCATATTAGGTCACTGGTCAAAGCGAAGAGTAAAGTTACATTTCACCAGTGAAATTCCATAACACAAACAAATATACAGTTGCCATATGAACATGTTTATAATATAAGCAGTTGAATAAACATTGACAGAGGTGAATTTATGGGGATGCCTAATTATCTGGCCAAAAGACCCAATATAAAATTTGTGTGATTGAGTGATTTTTAAACATATAATCTGTGGACCACATTCTCAGAAATACTGAAAAATACATGGCAAACTCAAAATGTTTTCATCCCAAAAAATAAATTCCACAGTATGCACACTCTTTAAAATAACATTGTATTTTTGTTATTTTAGTTATTCTCAGTCTTTGTGTGGATTGTCTGACTGATTGGCCTAGAGCATATTTGTCTAAATCGGGGGTTCCCAAAGTTTTGGTGATGGAGGGCCAGATTCCAGAGGTTGTATGGGATTGGGGGCCGCACAAGAGAATGTACCACTCATGAAACCAAAATATGTCCCAAATCATACCTTTTTTATTTCCTATACATTTTTGTATTTAAATTAGGAATGTATATTACTACCACTGCAACACCAGCAGCTTTAAAATGTACTTATCCTGTGTCTTGGTGCCACAACAGGCTTAGGTTTGAGCACCAGTATCATGCTGTCACATCTTACATGGTCCTAGTCACAACAATTAAAGAAGATAATACCGAAATAGGTACCCTTCAAACTAAACCAATTAAACTCTTTTGTGGGTTATTCTTCAGTAGTGAGGCAGAATGCATCTTGACTTGTACAACTATCCACTTCACTAAGAGCTGAATGTATGTACAGTGAACTCCACTTAATTTGAATCTCTGGGGACCATACAAATAGTTTGAGATGTACAAAATTCGAATTAAACAAATGATGTAAATTGCCCCATGGTGTGGACATTTAGAGCTGTTACCATAGTAAATGTGCAGAAATAAAACACAGAAGCTACTGTATTTTACCTTGATGTTTTTCTTTTTTTTCTTTCTGAAATCAACAAAATAATCACACATTTCTATTTAAAGTGCAGCATTAATTATTCATAAAATTTCTGCCATTAGATTGGAGCTTTTTATTACATACAATTGCTACATAACATCTTACCAGCTACTTTACTGTAGCCTAACTCTAGTCTTATTTAGAAACGCTGTACAAACCAAAGAAATGTAACAGTAACAATTTTAAACTGTAGCCGGTATTGTTACTACAGTAGTACTTTCCCTAACAAAAGATCCAAGTTGAACACCAAAACTACAATACTGTACAAGAAGAGTAGTAGAAGCTGAATATAGTTTTGCACTTAAAATAATAAAATACAATCTACAACAGAAAAAGTGCCTGTATCCTGAACTGTTTCTTGCAGTCGCTCTCTTAACATTACAGAAGCTAACTAACTACTTCAACTGCATAGAGTAATTTAATGTTATTTGGATGGCACCTTCATGTCTTGACATCACAGTCTTTGAGCATCTTCCCCATTGGAAAGCGATAAGAGATGACAAAATACTAACTTAAGAAAAGAAGAAGCATATTTTATTTTCTTAGGAGGTTAGTAGTCACATAACTTGGATCTCTAATGAGTTAATTGAACTGTTTTGTTTATGTGATACTGCCTGGGATAGATTTTAACAAGTCAATTTGATAAGGATCTCCAGGTGTATAGATATCTTTGTAATAGATACGAAATAGCCAGAAGGAATGCCAAATAGGAATAGAATGTTAATCTGTTTAATTCCACTAAACTTTCTAAATTATATCCACATAATGAGCCTCTAATTATGGGTATACAAAGTAAAAAACTTTGTCACTGTTTTAGTACAGTAATAACTTTAAAATCAGGCCACAGTCACAAAGCTTTAACTCATGAGTAATCGAAAGCGTATTTTTCCCTTCAGTATACTGTGTCTTTTGGACAGGAAAATTATTTGTAGCAATTCCCATTCTGTTGTCCATGCAAGACCTAGAATATGTGGGGTACTGCATGTAGGTCTAACCAGAACAACACTTATTTAGTTTGTTGACACTGTCATTCATAAGTTGGAAATAATAGATGAAGGGAATTCCATTAAGAGGCTAAGATATGTGACAAATTGTTTTGTGACTCTTTTAATTTTTTTTTCTTAAGCAGGTGTTGTCAATCATGTTGTCATTAACACTGTTTGCTTGTTCCGTGGCAGAAAGCTCCACAGCAGTCTATAATTTAGCCGTAGTGCCCATCAATGAAACCTCTACCTTCCACTGGGTACCCTTCTGCTGAGAAAAGTTCTAGGAAAATAGTCCCAAAAATATACATAAAGGATCACATCCATAATGAGAAAAAAAAAAAAAAAAACCTTTATTAAACAAATATGTTTTTTACTTGTCAGGGCTGCTTCTAGTTTATCTGGACAGTGCCAAATATCTGAATGGAGCAATATTACTGAATGGTCCAAGACTCGGTTTATTGTTGTTGAAAGATGTTGTCTGAGCCTCAGTCGAGCTGACAGGCTGTGATTGGCTGACTTGGCAATTGCGAGTACGGGACTGGTTGCTTTCGTTGGTGCAAAATATTGATTTGCATTTGGACCATTTATGTCTTTATTTAATATTTGTAGTAGTATTTTATGTCTTTGTTTAATATTTGCTGTCCAATATATGTGAACTAAACTTTCAATACAGCTAGTCAAAATAAATCACCTAAAAAGGTAAATTAATAGAATGCTGTATATGCTAGTATACTCGATTTCTGTCAGGACCATTATTCTTTTCATATTCTTCATGTTCAGCTGTTTTCCATAGTCTACTGTAAAACTTTGATTGCCTACTCAAGTATTTGAAATTAAAATATATTTTTAATTTGATCAGTACCTAAGTATAAGGAGAATCAATTCCAGCCATTCCCTTAGTACTATATATTCTCTTGTAGTGAATTATTTATTTATTATGAAAAAGGGAGGAAAAAACAGCCTAAGGTCATAACTGAGCACTTTGTTTTCCAGTTTACTCTACAAAGAACCTCTGTTTCAACAAAAATCAATTACTGTGGATGTTGTTTTCAGTTGTAATAGTTCATTTATTCTCATTACATAAGTTCTCTTCTCTGCACAAAGATATTTTTGTTTTTGGGAGATTTGTATTAGCTTAATTGAATTATTCCTGTATTGTACTGTGATGAGTCAAAGGGTTTTCGGTCTGTGATTCAGCCTCCCGACAGTAGATGGCATCAAACCAACTCGGGACTTCCCTTACCAAGATCTCGTGACCATGGCAAAAGTCATCTTTTGAGGGGCGGCACCTTGGTGAGGGGCGGAAGTACGAGTATGTAAATTCCAGCCACTGGAGTCAAGTGAAGGATAAGGACACTTGTCAGTTGGGGATTGGTGTTCCGCTGACTACAGAGGCGGGACATTACATACTAAAGGGAACGTACTACTGTGTTTGGGGTTGGTCCGAAAGTAAAATAGGAGGAGTAAAGGGTGGAGGGAGAGACTGGTTTGGTGCAGCGGGATTTTTAAAACAAAAAAACACTAACATTTCTTTTGTCTTTTTTTGTTTATGTATGGGTCGCCACGAAGACAATTAAAGACGAGTCATCACGGTTTGTTTTGGATTTCACCCCTGCACTCCTTCCCTCACACCATTTTGTTTTCTTTTGTTATTTTATTATTTTGTTGTGTATAGAGAATAAAAATAAGTTATTTTATTTCTGTACACGTAAATTACTGTCTGGACATTCCATTTAATACACTCTCGCCTCACATGTACATAACTTTCTAATAGCAATTATCCTGTTCTCAGTCTTAAAGCTAGACCTATTGAAACCTAACCCGGCAGACACAGGGTGCAAGGCAGGACTACACCCTGGACGGGATGCCAGTCCATTGAAGGGCAACTAAGGGGCAATTTAGAGAAGCCAATCTACCTAGCCAGCATGTCTCTGGACTGTGGGAGGAAACAGGAGGAAACACAGGACTGACACTAGGGTACCAGCAATGGTAGACCTAGTGTCACATTTAATAAAGAAATAAAAACAAACACAAAGTTAAAAATAAAAGTTTGCCACACAAAAATGACGAGCGCTAGTCCCACTAAAAGAAACGTCCCGTTCCTGGAACCTCCAGGAATGGTAACCCTCTCTATACTGTTTTGAGAAACACTCCCCTAAGCTGATTTACTTCTGTTGCGTTACTTCCGAAGTCCTGGCCTCCTAACAACTCTGGGCCATTCTGACGTTCCTGGCTGGGCAATCGCCTTCACAGGCCCCGTCTTGCAGTTAAAGTATTAGTTTCTGCAGAGTGGACGCTTCCCTCCTGGATGTAAACAAACGCTCTCTCAGCACCCGTCTGTACAGCAGTGGCTTTGCAGTAGTGGTGGGAGTCGATTCCCGATTCTGACATTAGAAATTTTGCGAATCGATTCCAAAGATGAAGGGGGCGTGGGTGGTATGTTGGGCATAGAGCCAACCTGCAGTCACAAACAATATTGGAAAGTGGAGGAAGAAAAGCAAAATCTCTTGGAAATATTTTGTATTCGAGGGCGAGGAAAGGAAAAGGGTGAAATGCCAAATGTGCAAGAATATTCTTGAATATAATCAAGCGACGTCTCGTGCAACATCTGGAAATTTACCACAAGGAAAACAGTAGGCACGATTCACAGGTACCTGTATGTTTATTTTTGATTACATTTAAATGTGTAACATTTATGGGGTTTCCATGCAAGTTTTTTTTCAACTCAAGACATTTAAACGAGAAAAATGTCTCGTGTAAAATGCTTTTTGGGTTTCCATTTGCTCAGTTTATTTTACTCGAGTAAACCGGACTTTTCACCCGACGTCATGCAAATGAATGGGAAAGGTGGGGGTTGATATGTAAATTAGCTATGGGTAAAGTACTTGTGCTTTTTTTGAAGATTACTAATGAAATTTTGTGAAAATGTGATTTCCATGTCCAGAGAACTGGTACACGAATGCATCTAAGCTGCTATAATAAAGCAAAATAGCTTGTGTTTGGCTAGTTAATAATGTGTTTTACTGCTCTTGCCCAAATTGTTTTCATTAGTAGTGAATGCTGTTTCAACTAATGTATCTTATGACTCATTAATTAAAAATAAACTCTGAGGTATAAAATGAAACTGACCAACACGTATTGTAATGACCGCAGTCGAGGTATTTGAACTTAAGTTTCATTTTATTTATTTCTTTTTTTTTTAAATCCTGAAAGGACTGGACAGACCACTGATGTAGGTGCAACGCTCCATGGAGCCCTTTTTAATGCCGTCCTTGACACACTAATGGTCCCTGTTTGGGCCAGGTCCCCACCATCAAAACAAGAAAACCCACTAAAAACCCTTGATCCTATCCTGCAGCTCTCTCTGTCTCTTTTGTATTCTCACTCCTGTATTCTTTTTTGCAGTAACACACAGTTACCAGATAGCTCGTCAACTTTTTCTTGTTATCTCTCACAATTGATATTTCTCTGTCAATCTCTCTTCACCCACTCCCCCTCCTTCCCCCTAAACACTCTCTCCTCCCCCAACCAGACCACTGTGCCCCTCCTCCCCAGCTCTCTCCCACCAATCACTGTACTCAGCCAGTCCCCACCGCGTTCTGGACTTGGCGGGGAACCTCCAGACCCTCAGGAAGAGGGGGGCCAGCAAACACCCATCTATACCCCCCCAGTCTAAGCACCTCAATCTCCCTCACATTCCCACAAACAAGCACCAACAGACACCCACACCCACACACAACCTCCACCACGGCTCTCCCATCCGTAAACTCTCCCAGAGCCACCACATAGCCAACTAACACCCCCCACCCCCTAGATGGTGTAGCACCTTACAATGACAGTAAACAATAATAATGATGCAACAGCAATAATCATGTCCCTCTGGAGCGCTAGCACCCATACAACAATCTCTGGGCCATGTTGTTACACACACACACACACACACACACACACACACACACACACACACACACACACATATATATCCCTTTCATTCAGGCAATACTGCATATAGGGGATCAGGTGATGCTGCGTATACTACTTTGGCTTAGAAGCCCTACCTTTCCAGACGGCTGAGGAAAGGAGGTGGCGGATACTGATGAAATGGACTGAAGTGCATTAATTTGTTCCCAAAATTGCCACTGCCTGCTGTATCCTGCACAAACTCATCAACAACAAAATGAGGTGTTCAGGAATCAGTGGCTGCCTGTGAGACAGAAGGGGAAGGTTACAGTTTCACAAGGAAAAAAGAAGCACTGCCTTTAACAACAAGCCCAAAACAAGCGCAACCCATGTTAGAGTGGGTGTTTATGCAAATTCCTGCCAGCGACTCTCAAAAACAAGCCCAATTCCGCTTGTTATAAGCAGACTTGGCAACTGTGAAGGTTACCTCAGCCGCCAGTTTCAATTGGACAGCAGCAATCTGAGGAGGGTTGTGCTGTCAGAGATTCTCTCCTTTCTTTTAAGTTGTGTTGGATTTACCATTGTGTTACATGTTAATGATGCAAACAAACAAAACACAATCAATACGTTCATTTGCAGTTTTATTTGATCAGTTCTGAGAGGGCATCAACAACTTGTTGGATGTTTGTTGTGCTGTTTTGGGCGATCGAGCTGGCTCATGACATCCACCTCACCAACTATATTTATTAACATGGAGGGCAGACACGAGCTGTCTTTGGACATAGCTGGGATCAAAAAAAAAAAAAAAGCACATGAATTAATTCAGTTACATTTAAGCAGCTCAGATGCACGTCATGTTTAACTTTAACGTAGTTTTTAGTGGTTTTTTACAGAACTGTAAACTCACAAGAGATATACAACATGACAGTCCAGACCCAGCAAAAAAACAATAATAAAAAAGCCACCCACATTATCATTAAGGTGAACTACACCACTGCTAACCATAAAACTGCCCATCTGCCACTACTTTCTGCCATCTTGTAATCCACAGTAACAACTAACCTGCTCCCTTGCAATATTTATAGTTAAACATGCTCATTAACCTTTCCACTTGAAATTAGGGTTTCCATGCAAAACTGGGAGTGGATTTTCCCATGTTTTGTCATTTACACAAGTAAATGAGATTTACCCTATCCCTCTCTTTGGCCGTTTTTTTCGGCCACAAACTTGATATACCCGACTAATTGTACCAATCATCACGTGCATCGCCATTCACGTGTAAATTGACCCGCATGGAAGTAATAAGGGGATTGCTTCCCTTATCACTACTACTACGTAATATTAATAATGATAACTTTATATTTCCAAATTATATATGCAAGGGCCTATGATGGGCCGGGCGGTTCCCATGATATATACCTTGCCTGGGGTGGTGATATTCCATTCTTTAAGTACATTAACCAGCCCATGCTGTAGGTGTTTTTTTTTTCTTTTCAATCTTTGTTTTCTTCTATTTCATTTATGTGTTTCTCATCAACTGTTGTGTCTGTTCTTGCTTGTGCAAGTTGGTGATATGTGGATTTTAATCCCAAAATATATTAAAGGACATAAGTGAAATGCCACTCATTTTTGTTTAACCAATCAGAGGTGGTTTCCAAGCCGTGTTTTATATATATATATATATATATATATATATATATATATATATATATATATATATATATATATATATATTCAATCATAGTAAGTTGTAAAAGAGTGTAAACTCCTATTAGATCAAAATAAATCTATCAATATAAGTGTAAAAAAGAAATAAATCTCACAACTTATACTACCACTAATTAATAACAACCACTGCATTAATGCAATTATTATTATTATTATTATTATTATTATTATTATTATTATTATTATTATTAATATAATCGTCATCGTCACAGGACTGGAATGTATGATAAACCCATACTTTATAGACGGATATTTAGTGTTAGTTTACAACAGAAATTATATTAAGGCATTTTACAGTAATTCCCGTAGAAAGACGTCGATGAAAAAAACAACATATTATTTTATTTATTTATTTATGTATTTTTTTTATTTATTTATAGGAGGGAGTGTGGTCCAGGGCTTGTAACCAGAAGGTCACCGCTTAAAATCTGACCTCTGCCACTGACTGACTCACTGTGTGACCCTGAGCAAGTCATTTAACCTCCTTGTGCTCCATCCTGCAGATGAGATGTTAAATCAGTGTCCTATTGTAAGTGACTCTGCATATAAGGCACAGTTCACAGCCTACCTCTGTAAAGAGCTTTGTGATGGTGGTCCACTATAAAAGGCGCTATATACAAATAAAGATGTTATTATTTATTTTTCAGTTATGTTTTTACACCATAACCTGCTAAAGATGGCAAAGTGACAACTTTTTTTGATTGCTTGGATTTATTTATTTTCTCCCAATTTAATTTTAATTTTTTACTTTTTTTTAATGAAAAAACAGACCAAATTGTAAATAGTTTTGTGATGCAATAAATATGCTTGTTTACACAGCAGTATGTGGGAGTTTCTTTATCTTTTGTTTATTAGAATCGGAATCAACAGGAATGGCTTTTGGAATCGATTCTTAGAATCTGTAAAATGCACTACGGCCAGTAAAGACGGCTTTTTTCACTTATACAGTGCATATGTTAAATACTCAAAGGACTATCTAAACTGGGTATATTAAAGCGAACAACATTGGCCTTACACTTCAAGAGGACTTAGCCTCCTATACCCACATGTTCAGTTTTTAAAATAATTCGGCATGCTATATTACTTTTGAAAATTTAAAATACTTATCTGAGCTAAGCTTAGCATGCATAATCGTATGCAAGATTGCCGGACGTTTTGAATTGTGAAAGGAACTCTCCTGGCAAGGTGATGCTAAGCTACAATAGATTCCTATGAATTTCTATGTGTGTTTGTCCATAAACTGGACAAAATGTTGCCACTAATGTGGATTGCAAAATACAGTGTTGCATATAGTATATGTTCATAGTATATAGTACCCTGATGGTGATGTGTAATGATCTGTGTATCATATAGTTTGTATATCTGATGGAAGTGAAGTCACTTTAAAATTGGCTGTAATGGTTTCATTATTCAAATTTAACTATATTAATAAATATGAAAAATGTAGTACAGAGAAGCTACCCAGCAGTTTCATTGCATAGCCCCCTAGGTGTTTGGATGTGTACATGGTGTTATACTGAAAGCACAGGGGCATGAAAACACAACCAAGACCCCATTACGCATAAAGACCCATCACCTGTAGCAACTACATTTGGGAATAGCTCTTAAATGTAAGAACCCTTTCTTCCCTTCTGCAAGGCACTATTCATATTCTGGACTACCAATGGATCACCTTTGGAGCAGATATGTCTATAGTGATATTTCCCCATACTGCAGCCATTTCACATTTGCTTGATAACAAAATAATTTTACTATGCTGTTTGGTGTTGTCATGCAGTTTATGGCTTTTGTGTTTGATGTATTTCACCTTGTATTGTAACTGTTGTCTCAAACAGGCAAAACCTGGGATTGTTTCACATCTGTACAGTATACTTCAGTAGGGTGAACCCCCAATGTTTCCCACTGCAGATATTTTCTTTTGGACAGTTAATGCAGAGCTTGTGTTTTCTAGCAAATCCCCCAAAAGTGCTACCTACTGACCTACATCTCAAAGTAAAATTTAACCCTTTAAAAAACGTTCAAACAATACAGCTGAGCAATACATAGACATATATTTGTTTGGTGCCAGGACACTAGCTATGAATTGCTCATTGCAATTCATAATATTAGTTACAAATAAAAGACAAACTTAATAATTCAATTCACTATTATTTCTTGAGAAACGTTACTCTGTAAGTGACTATAAATGCTGATGTAGTGACTGTACTTATATCTACAGCTGCCTTGCTTTATACAGCTTGTGATCCTATGATGTATTGCATTCCAGAATTTCAGCAAAATAATGTAGTCTTGAGATTTTTAAACTGCTCTGTGTTAAAAGCAAAATATTTCTTACACACATTCGTATGAGGTGAGGGGGAGCAAGCTTGCTGGTTAGAGACTATTATCACCTTTGGTTGTTAGCCGAGTATATCGCATAACTGCAGATTAGAAGCTTTCCTGAAGACTTTGACTGAGCACCCCCTTTCCCAGTAGGAATCTGTCTGGAAGGAAAGCGTGTGCTTATAAAAATGGTGACCTATAGAGGACAGAAGGCCATGGAAATATAAATAAGAATATCTTCATACAGCACAACCTTTTGCACCAGCAGATGTCACTAAAAGTCAAGAATCCTGAAAAAAGAATAGAAAGATGTTTATATATATATATATATATATATATATATATATATATATATATATATATATATATATATATATATATATATAGGTAATGCAGCTCTTTTATTTACATGTATAAAATTTTGTACAATAGAATAAGTGAACAATTACACGTATAAAACTTAAAAATTCTCGATCTCAACAAGGGTAAAGACCAAGACTGTTAATTCGACAATTAGGAAAAAAATTAAAAACAGTTCCTGTACAAATAATAATAAATAGTCGTATATATATATATATATATATATATATATATATATATATATATATATAATATATATATATATATACCATAAGATTGTATTGTAGCAACAACAATCATGCACAGACATCATTATTATCTTTGATATGATATGTTTGAGGCTAACTCAGTGACTACTTTAAGCACAATCTTTAGTTGTATTTACTTGCTTGCAATTACAAAATATAGATATTGTATAATAAAGTATAAATAATGTTGTAATTACAAAATACATTACCACCAATTTGTGCATTGTATCCTCTGAGTGTTAATTTAAATTAAAAGGGTCTTGGACTCAAATGGTATTAGCATTGTAGAGATTTTTGAACTTTGAACAGAACTAAGCTGTTAGTTTACATTATAGTAAAAATAAACATGTTTTTTTTTTAAATATTTAAAATCTTAAATCATCTAATATCTGATTGTTTTTTTCAGTTAATACTGCAATTTTGGTAATAGAGCACAGTCTTTGATCTATATTAAGAGGACAGCCATTGCCTGCCACTAGCTGCAGGGAGACTTACAGCAATGACTTCAGTAGTATAAATCTGTTGTACTGTAAAGGAAAATATAACTACGGGGATGCTTTATAGTGGAGCCTGTCATGAAGCATGCATGTAAGAAAGTTCATGTTTCAACCATAATATATATATATATATATATTATAATATAATATATAATATATATCTATATATATAATATAGATATATATATATATATAAAGCGGTACTTCCTTAGAATTTCACTGGAATAATATCAAAATTGTCTATATGTTGTAATACATTGTATTTATACTGTATTGATAACCTTAAAAAAGTACAAGAGATTCATAATGAATTTCAAAAGAGTATCATAGATCCATATAGATTTCCAAGTGTTTTTAATCAGGAAACCAAATGATGTTGACTGGACCAGTATGTGTATCTGATAACATCATCATTTTATAGCAGTTATTTAATACTGACAAACTGATGTTAAATACAAACAAAAAAATAAATAAAAATAAATAAAGAGAGCCATCAGAAACATGTTTATTTGTGACAAGTGGAGGTCAGTTCTCTAAAGTGATGGTGTTTCCCTGCCTTTTGCATACTAAATGTATTGAATCCTAGCTGCTCAACAAGTCTGCATTGTAAATGGATGGTGCCACACCAATTTTATATATACTGTATACAGTGGTTGCCTTCAAGGAGTAAGAACAATACTTTATGATTGAGACCCTTTTACTTTCAGTCTCCAGTAATGGCACTTACATCCTCCATGAAAGGATTTGAAGCTCACCCAATAGGAGCTGCTGTCCAGCAAATGGTTTGATCCTGAAGAATTCATTCAGGCTACAAACTATGTCTTCCTCCCTAAGAAACAATGGCATTCTGCTTTATAATGGTTAATCAGCTTAGCCCATATTCACAGAATGTATTTGTTTATTTTAGTTGACATTACATTTAAACAAAATCTAAACATAAATGTTTGTATTAAAACCTTGAACCCTGAAGATGCTTGAATGGATCATAGATATGGTAGTGCCAAAATCTAGGCTCGTGGAAAGGTTTGATAGCTAAACAGATTACTGTAGTGTCTATATAGTAAACTTATCCACCCCCCCCCCCCCCCCCCCCCCCCAAAAAAAAAAAAACAACCCTTAGTTGAGTAAACTAACCAAAGGATTTTACTCCTCTGTCAACTTAAGAGTTCTCCCAAAACTCAAAACTTTCCTTTAAAATTAACACATACTTTATGATTGATTGGTTCATAGTTATACTGTAAATACATGGTTTAGCACACTGTTAAAAAAAAGAAAGGACAAA
Source organism: Polyodon spathula (assembly GCF_017654505.1). Lineage (NCBI taxonomy): Eukaryota > Metazoa > Chordata > Actinopteri > Acipenseriformes > Polyodontidae > Polyodon > Polyodon spathula. Next base: position 75,294,957 of record NC_054536.1, read on the forward strand.
CAAACCAAAACAGTACAAATTACATTCTACTTTAATATTGCAGTGAGACAGGCTTCTTTTTTCTAGTGTGAAGTAGAAAACAAAATACAGAGTTAATGGCATAATATTAAACATCAACTAATACATAAACATCAACCAATAAGGAGTCTAAGTAAATTACGAGCAGTTATAATCAGTTGTTAAAATATGTATTGTCAGTGTTAGAATGAAATGTATAGTGAATGAATGCTGTGTCCTCAAATAATGTATGTTATTCTATATCTTTTTACATTTTCAATAAATTGATCCATTAAATAAATAACATTTTCTGTTTACTATTTTCCTTAATATTTTACATTTAAATGCTGTCTAGCATTGTATCTTCAGTTTAAATAATATATTTCAAACACCCTATCAATATGTTAACCTTTATGGATCATCATGGTTTTTTTTTTTTTTAAAGGCCTTTTTTCCCTCAGTAATGCAAGTACAGGGTTAAAATTAATGACAGCTGTCAGGACTGGGACCATCTTGCAATTCTGCTCAGAGATTAAGGGCAAAGATTGTGCCCAGTCATTTTTCACACATGCATTTGCTCATAATTCCTGACTTGTCTAGGATAGATCAACTAAATTTCCCTTGAAAGATTGAGAACATATCCGGACTAACTCAGTCTCAGCCCAGAAGGAATTCAGTTATATCAAGAAGCTTCATAATGTTTGGTCTTCCTATTCCTTCTTGGTTTTTTATCTTCCTTTAGACTTGTCTTTCACTTCCTGTTTATTGATTGTAGTTGTTTATAAATATATACAAATATAAAATTAATAAATTACAAAAGTCTTGAAAAGGTCATTTTGCGAGAGCAAAGGGAACTAAATATAACAAAATGGTTGTGGAAACCTATACTTTTCACCATAGTCTTCCATGAACATTCAAATAATATGCAGACTGCATCTCATAAAATGCTTGCAATACCTATTCTATTCAAATTAAATAGATGTAGCAGAGAGTAATCTTTCTCTGTTAAATGTGTCACTTTTTGCAATTGTCCCTTAATATCCTTCGGAGCTTCAATCTAAGATTAGTACTTTCTTTGCTGCCACAGTTTCAGTAACCTACTGAATAATTCACTGAAGCATAACCTTCTGATATCAGGTTAGAAAGACCTTGATTATAGCAGGAAGCCAATTGTATAAAGCATTTTCTGTTAAAGGAAATACTTCACTATATAAAATTTGAACAATAATTATGAATATACACATACACAGTAATAAGAAATGAATGGTATGGATTGCAGTTAGCTCTTTTGTACATGAAAGGATTTCAATAGCAATTTATGGGACAATAATGAAATAAATGAAGAATTGTCTTTTTAAATGACAGTATTGTATGTCACATAACTGTGTGTGGTTATAGTCCTTTAAAAGAGACCAAATAGGTACAAAAGTATAAAATTAAGAATTGGCTTTACTTTTTAAAATGTTTTTGTGAATTCTAAAATATCAAAAATATTTATTGTTGTATTGATCTTCATAAAATGTGTTGAGTGTATTGTATTATTTTTATGACAAGAGAAAAAAAATTGACATTGCATATACAGCCTAAAAATTACATGCTCATGTAAAGAAGAATACAAGCTGGTGTCTATTGCATTTCGGTAGTCACTGAACCAAATTCAGATGCTTATGTCTGAGCGAGATAATCACAAATAACTCCTTTGGTGTGTGCTCATGAGTCAAATAGGCTACCTTGCAGGAGAAGATTGTAGCTCTGTTCAGTTGCTGATAGACTTGAACTTCCAGAGACCAGCTTTAAAATGTAACAGGTTCATTTAGCCCAGCTTTTGCAGAACAATTGTTGCCGACTGCATGTCCCTGACTGTATTAGATACTGTACATTTTTATGTCAATCAAGTGTCTGTACACGCTGTTATAAAACATATGTTTCCATAGGTAGTGAGTAAACAAATGAGTGTGCCTAATGATAAATGATAAGCAATTGTAAAATAAAAAAAAATAAGTATTAACTAAATAAAAATAATATACTTATGGTACTGGTATTGTCTTGAAAATAAAGTTAAACACTCGAGAAGTCAAACAGCTATGCAGGTAATGCCATGTCTACTGTACACAGATACAGTACACAGATTCTTAAATTAATGGGAGGATATATCAAATGTATTGGAAACATTCATATTTGGGATATTTTCAGGAAACCAGATTAAAATTCAAACAGATAAAGCACATATACCACAGAAGAAAAAAAGCACAGGATAATAAAGCACTTATGTTTGAAAAACTGATTATTGGTACATTAGCTGTACATTTATGAGTGGTGTATCTGATTTTTGTGTAACACTAAACCTGTTGGTTAGGACCAAATTGCCAAATAATGGAGCCATTAACAAAACACTAGGAAATCAACCTGTTTCAACAATAAAGGTAATTTTCGTGCTTTTAGCACTTATTGTGGAACTGCTTACCTCCCGAGCTTTTAAATAATGTAGGTTCTATGGGGCTTTTATATAGTTTGCACTTACCAATTCATGTAGGTGCTTCTGGGTGCTTGAGGGTATCATAAAAAATAAAGTATTAGCTAAATAAAAATACACTGTACTGTGCTTTGAATTTATTATATATATATATATATATATATATATATATATATATATATATATATATATGTGGTTTCCAAAATGAAATATTAACTTTACAATATAGAGTCCCTTTGTTTACTTATGTGAAGAAATGGATACACTTCTGGAATTTGCCTGATGTTGAAAATGCAAAAATAGCTTGCATAAAATATGTAATCTTGTGTAGTACTTCAACGAGAAAGGCAGGGGTGAAAGAACACCATCATGTCAAAAAAACTGAAATGATGCTGCTGTTTTTTTTGAGTATTCCAGATTATAGACCTTCGTCAATTTCATCTATAGACGAGCAAGATTCATTATAATGTTCCAATTTCTCTCTTTTTACAAGTATTCACCTATGGATGCTGATCAAATGCCCCTGGTTTCATCAGCCTAATGCACTTCCCCTCCAGTCTTCCACAGTTCCAATCGTGCTGATATGCTCACTTCAGTAATTTCATTTTCTTAGCCTTCCTTAATAATAGCTGCTTCTTGGGACCATGAACATTTAGAAGATTTTTTATACTGTCATCTACCTGCAGTCCAAGTGGGTATTGGCTATATGCGTTACGCAAGAAAGCTTCTGGATGAGTAGAATTTAAATCCTTCATGAGACTTTTGCTAGTAAAGTTTAACTGTATTTTATAGCACGTTCCACTGGTAACAAAACAGTACAAGTGATGAATATGATGACAGAACTGCTCATGTTTTAAAATGAGGACCAAATATTTGTTCATGTTACCTAGTTGATGGTTTTTCTAAGCTGTAAAGTCCTTGAATGATCTTTCAAATCACTCTGGATTGCATCATGCAGTTATATTGTGTGTTTTACAGCCTCTAAAGGACATGTGACTACACAGCACACCATTAAACATTTATATGTATTTTCTTGTTCTGACTAACAGATACTGATACAATTGATCAATGTCGTTACATAAATGTGTACTCAATGGGTCCCATATCTATTTAAAATCCCTCATTAGACAGTACACATAAAGATTCCATTTTGAATCCTCTAATCATTTGAACTTATCAGTGTCTGAAATCCACAGTACAGCTGGCAAGTCTGCTATCATTTACCATTAGACTTCATTAAGCAGTTTTGCCTTAAGGAGCATGATAACATAACTGTTATAAAGAATATCATACCAACACTTGTATGTTTAATGAAAGAGTCCTTTCAAGAAAGAAAACCCTATAAGGAAATAGGTCAAGGGGCACAAAGGTTAAAATAATCTGCATAACTTGTTTCACTAGTTACATTACAGCTTGTTGTTTAGTGGAATACACTTCAGTGCTCATATGGTTTTAAATTATGGGCAGATGCCTGCAATTGTGAACTACCTACATTGTGGCAGCGAGCTCCCAGGCTTCATCAACCCAAGCTGCCCAATGGGATTACTGTAAGCCTTCACAGCAGTCTGCCAGCCACTGATCAGAAATTCATATCCCTGGATGTTAGATTGCGCTCTTCATTCTGTCCTTGTGGTGGCTGTGATTGCTGTCATGGTGTCAGGCTAGGAATTAGCATTTTGCAGCCCAAATTTTGCTGTCCAACACATAATCAGAAAAGAAAGTAGATGAATAGTAATTCCATCTGTCAGAAAATAGAAATTGCTATGCCCCAGCGGTACAGTATTCTAAGGATCCTTGATTAAAAAAAAAAAAAAAAGTATATATATATATATATATATATATATATATATATATATATATATATATATATATATATATATATATAGTGTGTCTGCAGTGCTGCTGTTTTGGACATTACATGCAAACAGTGTATGTGGTGCTTTTTCTTTTTTTAGTCTGCCATTTGCTGGTTTCATTTGCACAATATATTAATGACCTCCAGGCCTTTTAAAATAATTCTTTTAGGTTTAGAAATTCAAGGAATTAAAACTATAAAATAAAATACTAGGATGCCTGGTAGAGAGTTTCAAGGACATGCTGAATCAATCACAAGAGGCTGGTTGGCAAGAGGTCACAACGTGCCTTCTGAGCATCCTTTTTGGGTCATATGTCTAGAGGCACTGGCAGTGTGTGTACTATACCGTAGTGTCCCTTTTCTAGTTTACTTGTCTGAGTCCAAAAGGATGCACACACACATTGAATAGGGTGGTTGAAAGGAAGGAAACACTCTGGTAAATATTCACAAGTCTTTACTATGTTTTTTTTCACTCTTGCATACATAATTATGTTTTATTGAGATGAGCACAGTGCTGATGTTTTTATATGACCACAAA